>NC_080023.1:58962727-59263030 GCF_030020395.1 Manis pentadactyla | reverse complement strand
ACCTTATCATTCAGTCAGTCTGCTTATAGGCTTTTTTAGAACCATGACTATGTATGAGTCATTGCTGGGGTACAGAATTGAAGATAACACCCAAATTCTTAGTAGTAGTAGTAGAGAGCAGAGGAGACTGGAGGGTAAGGGGAAATATGTCTATATAAAGCACTTTTATATTTTACTTTAAAGATTTATGTGTATTTTACAAGGAGTATTTGTTTATTACAGTTCATATATGTAATTTTGAATTGGGCATATTACTATGCATATTGTTATGCATGGAAAATGATGTTATGTGCATTTCCATGTTATTTTGTTTGTGGTATATATATACTCTCAGCTAAAACGTACATACTTGATATGAATGAGGGTATATAGAACTTCAAAAAATCAGCATAAATACATGGGCATTTATTTATATTATCCAAGTAGATGGACAATAAGGTATTAACATGCAAGCTAAGAGTCAAGTGCATTTAACTCTATTGGACATTAATAAAAAGAGACTTCAAGTCCTTTAGGTAGAAAATAAGTAGGAAACAAAAGTGCCAATAGAGAGTTTCATGCTAGGCTAATAGGGTAAACATGTAAGAGTAGCTCTTGATTTTCCTTCAATGTGAAAGGATTTCATGGAGGAAGTGGGATTTTTGTAGTAGTTTAAATGCTCTTTAGAAACAGTGCCCTACAAAACACCAAACAAGGTATGTTCTCTCAGCATATCCCATCCTTATCAGTTGATTTTCTTTTTGGTTAGAGAAATAGATAGTATTGGCTAGTGTGAGGAAAAATGGAATATACTGACGTGTATTAGGAGATTCAGAGAAATTGAAGGAAAAGCTTAATAGCCAGGCTTTAAGAGAGCAAGAAGCAGGACAGCTCCAGAGCTCTCCGTCAAGATCCTTTTCCTGGGAGACTGGAATGGTCAGGTTACAGCCATTTCTCTAGATGTAAGCTCCTGGGAGTGATATTCCCATTAGGTCATCTTGGATTGTTTGGGTCACCCTTTGAAAGACTCATAGTAATTCAGGGTCTGCCAGAGCCAGTGGGCTGTGGGGTGTTGCTCTCCAAAAGAGGCAGGATGTGTGGTTACCACGGGAAGGAGAAGGGATGCCAGACAGGCGGGCGCATGAAACCTGCCACAGATAATGAGGGTGCTTTGTAGTTCTTTTAAAAAAAGTGAAAAAATGGGCTTGAGGGTCTCTGAAACTAAAACTGGATTTATACACACTCACATACCCACATTACATATTTTATACACTGATTTTGGATATCTCTGCCACTTTTTTCCTTCATTCACTGTTCTGTGGTTGACATGTTGAGTGACATACTGCAGGCTGCTTTTCTTCCCTCAAGAGAAAATTTAAAGAAATAAAGGGCCCCAAGTATATATTATAGAGTTTAATATGTGACAAGCGCTGAAGTCTACTTAAGAGGGAAAGTCATTTTTTGGTTGTTATGGAGGCATTTTTTTTTTTTTTTTAGAATAAGTGTGTTCTCTTCTGACATCATTTTGTTTGAGTAGAATTTACATGGACTCAGGAGAATAGTCTTATCTACCAGCAGGAGAAGATTCTCCTGCTAAAAAAAGCCTTTTCCTTCTGGTGTACTGCTTGACTTCTGATCCAGAACTTGATTTACTGTAATTCAAAACATACACAGTGCTGTCAACAAAAATTTAAATCTTGTCACTAACATTTGTGAATAGATTGTTTCCGATAGAGTCTCAGTATATCTTAATATTGAGAAGAAATTTCTTGTAGTTCACACATTATGGAAAAAAGAATAAAAAATGTCTTCTGAAGTCATTTACAGACCTTTCAGATTCTAGATCAGTGGTTCTCAAATTTCATTTGGTGGGAGTCTCATCTGGGGTGATTGCTAAAAATACAGATGCCTGGTTGCTTTAGAAGGATTTAGATCTGGTAGGTCTGGTGGGGGCTCAACTTTCAGTTTTATCAAGTATCCCAGATGATTATGATACAGGAGGTCTGTGGGTCACACTCTGGAAAACTCTGCTCTGGAGGATTCTGTATAAGCTTGTGAAGAATGTCAAAGAAGTAAGAATTATGTATAATTAGCTCAAAGGTTTGGAATTGAGTTATTGTAACATTGATCATTCAGATCATTTACTGTTGAACTGCCCTCCTACTAAAGAGGTCAAGAATTCTGTTATTACTGAAAATATTAGGTTAACTTATATGGAAGTTAATAAGAAAGGAATTTTTCTGACTCAATTCTACATTCTTGATGAATATTTTCATTCTAGATGCATCTCATATTAATTTTCTTTTGTATATGAGAGAATTTTAGGGTATAAGAACTTCTTTCTTTCTTGTTTTTGTTTGGAACAAGTCAGTATTCTCTGATAAATATGGTATAGTAGGTACACCGAGACTGTATTTCTACCTATACTCCCTTGAAAGTTGTATTCTCATGCATGTGCATTTTCTTTTGAAAACAAAGGCTTTTCCATGTTTTTCTGGTAAAACCCTTTATACCATACCTATTTCTCTCCATATAAGCTGGTTTGAGTTGTGATGTCATTTTTTTTCTTTCATTACCGTAACCATGAGTGAAGCTAACCTTCTCAATGATACAATGGGAAGGATGCCACAAAGTCCAAGTGTATTTTCCAAAGGTACCATGTAAACCAGAGGGAGTGCTGCAAGCAGAAACAGTGTTTACTTTTGAGCAAAATTATAAATATTGCCAACCTTGGCGTATAGTGTCTAGATCTGTAAGATAAAGACCGCATTTTACTGCATGGAATTTGGAAAAAAATTGGTTACATATTAGTCCTTTCAGTTTTGCCTGAACAGACATAGTTGTAATCATCTGCAGAAATATCCACATGAACAAACAGAGAGGCTAGACATCTCAGGGTCACATAGCTAACATGGACATTCTACACCTTACCATAGCTTTTCAAAGTCCCAAGCAGGAAAAGCAAATCTAGTAGGTTTATAATTTATTTAATGGGAGCTAAAAAATGGTCCTCAAAGCAAAATAATTGCTTATCTTTCTTTAGTGGTGTGAATTCAGCAACAACTATTAAATTTTTTTAGTTGTTCAAATTATTTAGTCAAAGTTCTGGGTAATGTTAAGATTAGCTGGTGAATTTCAATGTAAATAGACATTATTTTTCTAATGATCATTAACCTGTAACAAGAAGAGTTGAGACTCTGTTGGGGGAGATTTTTATTTTAAATACTAGTGATCTAGTTGAAGAACTCTTGAGTATTTGTGAATCTTATTATATATACTTAAGACACTTCCTTTAAAAAAAGATCTCAGGTGATATTTTATGATATTCTTCTGGGTTAATAATTTTGTGAACTATCTTCTGAAAAAATATCTTGATATTTAATGTAACATTAAATAATGTAAGTAAAAGATTTTCATTGATGTATATTCAATTATATAATTTCCATAAAATGTAAGAGATAGCTAGGAAAGTGTTTTGCAAATTCTTCCAAAGAATAGCTTTATGGATACATTTTATAGAACAGAAATAGTGACCTGTTAAACCAGAAAGTAAGGAGCTAGTTCTACTGCATGTTGAAGCTTTTAGTCATAACACAAAATGTATTTTGGATTTTATGGTAGTATCTACATACCTCTTTCCAGAATAGAGGTTTCTGTGGCCTTGAGTGATAGGACAAAATTCATTCACTTTTGTCCTTACGATAAAACATTTCTAGCAGCTTTGCCTTCCTTCCTTTTTAAATTCTTAGGGATTATGTAAGGAAGAATGCTTCAGTTATTTTCTTCGTGCATTTAACATGTAATAACTACCTTTAGACAAGCAGAGTGCGCTTTGAACAAGTCTCTGACAATCAGCAAAGGTGGAAACTGGAATGACAGCAGGAAGACATAGTGGATGCCAGAAATTGTTACTGTGTAAAGTGAGGGGAAGGATGGGAGGGAAATCCCTTCAGGTTTTGAGCTTCCAAAATATGGGATCAAAATGGAAGACTTACTATGTGTGGCTCAGTGTTTACTGTTGTAGTAGGTTATTTCTTAGGTGTATTTAAATTGAAGTATATAGATTCATAATTGTCATCTTCAGAAACCAAATGGGAGAAGAGCAAAAAGACAGAAGCCCACAGAAAGTGGGAGGCCATTGGCCCTCACTCTTGCATATCTCCGCTTTCAAGAACTTTCCTCACTCTACATTGTTTGTCCTTTAAGAAATTTCAATGGAATGAAAAGTGAAGAGATGCTTCCTTCTCGGGCATTACTCGCACACCTCGCGTCGGGGGCAGGCGTTGCTCGGGGGAAAGGGGGTCAGGCCGTGGGGAGCTGGAGGCACAGCCTCACCCAGTGCTAGAGGCCAAGCTGGAGGGTGGCACGCGCTCGGGCGTGGAGGACCAGGGCGCGCCAGTGTGCAAGCACACGAGTGTGCAGGCTGACTGTGCGCTCCACAAGGGCAAAGCCTCTCCGCAGTGTCTGAAGGAAGGAAACTGCAAAGTTTGGAAATACTCACTTTTTGAATGTAAAAGATCAATGTTGGATGCCAGATCAAGATTCAGATATTGGTATTGGATATCGATACTATTATGATGAAACCAAGATGAAAACAACAAAGGATTTTCTTTGGTCATTAGAGCAGAGAAGCCAAAATAGGAAACAAACATTTTGCTACATCTGTTGAGTTGAACCAGTTTTCCCCTCCGTGTACACTGGAAAAAATGGATGAGTTCATTTTGACTATATTATAGAGTAAATGATTCTTTAAGTTATTTTTAGGAGAAAAATTTAATTGAACAGTTATGAGCTAAGCGTAGTAAATGTGTTTTGAGATTTGTTTTAAAGCATAAAGAATGGATGGATTGTTATTTTCAAACTTGACTTCTCAACCAGATGACACAGTCTGTACATCCTTTGGGACTATTATGAAGGCCACTGATGGAACTTTCAAAATTGATAACATGGAGCCTGGGGAGAAAATGGCTATCAGGAAAGTTCAGGATAAAACTTTCTTTTATTCTATCTGTCCTGTTTGGTTCTAAAATAAATTGCATTTGATTCCTTGGAATAAAGTGTACTGCTCACTGGAAAACCAATTCTCTCTGACTCTAAGCAAAGCTGGTGTTGGTGGGCTGGACTAGCTAAGATTGAAGCAGTGTTGATACTGGGAGTGGCAGGTACTCATATACTTACGCTGGACAGAGGATGCTTAGAGGATTAACATCCAGTAGGAAACAAGCCTTCTACAGACTGAAGGTTGGAGGGATCATATGGATGCTAGTCCCTTCTTAATGAACTTGAAAAAAGGTGAGATCTGAATGCCATGGTCATGACAATCCACAAGATGGAGTTATTTTACACTGGTAACACATTTCCAAGATGCTGCTGCTTTCAGCCCAATCAAGCCCAGAGTAAGAACACTTAGTTTATTACATTTAAAGGTATGGGTAGGAAACCTCATAAAAGTTGCTGCTTGATGATCCCTTAATCATTCCAGATTTCTCAGCTCATTTTTCCAACCCTGTAAGTTGGAAATTTCCTCTGTAAGATTAAATATTTATGCATATAAGATACACAAGATGTTTTTAGGAGAAACAACTGGATCTTGGGAAAAGTCTAATGCATTTCTCTAAAAATTATAGCTCATTTCAAAAGATTAATGCAGAAAATAAAAAAATAAAGTTTTCCCATTGTAAACGTATTTGCTCCTTAGCACTTAGCATTATAGCTGGCATATAGTAGGTGCACAGTATGTTTATAGGTGCACAAGATTGCTTACATGGGAAGAACTAGAACTGAAAGAATGCTGTATTGAACTAGGAAATAATATGCCAATTTATCTCCATGCAAAATTCTTGCTGTTTGGTTGGTCTGGTTTGTGCTTCTAACTTTTTTCTTTTTTCTTTCTTTTTTTTTTTTGAGAGGGCATCTCTCATATTTATTGATCAAATAGTTGTTAACAACAATAGAATTCTGTATAGGGGAGTCAATACTCAATGCACAATCATTAATCCACCCCAAGCCTAATTCTCGTCAGTCTCCAATCTTCTGAAGCATAACAAACAAGTTCTTACATGGTGAACAAATTCTTACATACTGAATAAGTTCTTACATGGTGAACAGTACAAGGGCAGTCATCACAGAAACTTTCGGTTTTGATCAGGCATTATGAACTATAAACAATCAGGTCAAATATGAATATTCGTTTGATTTTTATACTTGACTTATATGTGGATCCCACATTTCTCCCTTTATTATTATTATTATTATTATTATTATTTTTAATAAAATGCTGAAGTGTTAGGTAGATGTAAGATAAAGGTAGAAAACTTAGTTTAGTGTTGTAAGAGAGCAAATGTAGATGATCAGGTGTGTGCCTGTAGTCTATGTGTTAATCCAAGCTAGACAAGGGCAATAAAACATCCACGGATGCAGAAGATTTCTCTCAAAACAGGGGGGGTGAGGTTCTAAGCCTCACCTCTGTTGATCCCCAGTTTCTCACCTGATGACCCCCCTGTGACTGTGCCTGTCTTAGGTTGTTCCTCCCTTGAGGAATCTTACCCGTCTCTGGCTAACCAGTCATCTTCCAGGGCCATACAGGGAAATGTAAAGTTGGTAAGTGAGAGAGAAGCCATATTGTTTGAAAAGGTTAGCTTTTTACTTCTTTGCAGACTTATGCCCTGTGGCTTCTATGCCCAGCATTTGTCTTGAGGTATCTTTAGCACTTGGAGGAATTATGATACTTGGTAAATTTGATATGAGGCACGAATTCTATTTAAGGGTTGTAATTAGGAAGGAAGAAGAAAAGCTATATAGAGGTAGCAGATGGAAGAAAACATGGGAAGATTGATTATTTCATATTTTCTTGTAGAGTAACTTCAGCATGTATAGGTTTTAAACTACTAATTAAATTGCACACACACATTAACATAATAGGAGTACAGTTACATAACCAAAGCAGATCTATAATTACCAGCCATCTCCAGTGAAGCCAAGTAAACCAGTCAGGCTCCCTAGGCATTTGTGAAAATTTGTCTATGATATGATGGATATTGTCCAACTGTACTTGAACAGTCTGAGAGAAATCAGACAAATTAAAACAGCCCATTCCTGGGAACTGTTCACATCCCATATGTTCTTTTAACAGTAGATAGTCTGTAGTTGTAAGATTTTGGAGCGCTACAACTTGCACTTCTCCTAATTCTTGGTTGAGTTCCAACAGTGTAGATCCAGTCAAATTTGTTGTTTTACTGTATGCACAGGCCAGCTTAGATATCTCCTTCTTCATTCCAATGGCAAGTCCAGGAACTGGTGGGATGAATGCAGCTACAACTGCAGCACCGCCTGGATCTTTGTTGAGGTTTTTTGATGATCATCTTCTGGTATGACTCTTCCATAGAGTGCTGATGTTGGACGTTCTTCTTCATATTGTATCTTAGTTCATTTTCTGGGTTGCCAATTAGGCTTTGATCCTCTGTATAAACACAAACAGACCCTTTGCCCACACTTTGATCTGCCCTTTATACCATTGTGTAGAACTCACTGGAGGTCACCACACAGGAACTGCTTTTTTTTTTAAGAGAAAGGAATATTATCAGGAAAGTGTACCTCCATAGCCGATCATCTGACATGCTTTAAGTGATCAAAATTAAGGATATTTAAAGCATGCATTAATTGTTGATTTACAGTTAGTTTTATCCTATCATGGAGTAATCCCCCTTTTCTTTCTTTCTTTTTTTTTTTACTGTTATCTTTAATCTACACTTACATGAAGAATATTATGTTTACTAGGCTCTCCCCTATACCAGGTCCCTGCTATAAACCCATTTCAGTCACTGTCCATCAGCATAGCTAAATGTTGTAGAATCACTACTCGTCTTCTCTGTGTTGTACAGCCCTCCCCTTTCTCCCACCCCCCCATGCATGCTGATCTTAATACTCCCCTTCTTCCTCCCCCCCTTATCCCTCCCTACCCACCCATCCTCCCCAGTCCCTTTCCCTTTGGTACCTGTTAGTCCATTCTTGGGTTCTGTGACTCCGCTGCTCTTTTGTTTCTTCAGTTTTTCCTTTGTTCTTATATTCCACAGATGAATGATATCATTTGCTATTTCTCTTTCTCTGCTTGGCTTATTTCACTGAGCATAATACCCTCCAGCTCCATCCATGTTGCTGCAAATGGTAGGATTTGCCCTCTTCTTATGGCTGAGTAGTATTCCATTGTGTATATGTACCACTTCTTCTTTATCCATTCATCTACCGATGGACATTTAGGTTGTTTCCAATTCGTGGCTATTGTAAATAGTGCTGTGATAAACATAGGGGTGCATCTGTCTTTCTCAAACTTGATTGCTGCGTTCTTAGGGTAAATTCCTAGGAGTGCAATTCCCGGGTCAAATGGTAAGTCTGTTTTGAGCATTTTGATGAACCTCCATACTGCTTTCCACAATGGTTGAGCTAGTTTACATTCCCACCAGCAGTGTAGGAGGGTTCCCCTTTCTCCGCAGCTTCGCCACCATTTGTTGTTGTTTGTCTTTTGGATGGCAGCCATCCTTACTGGTGTGAGGTGATACCTCATTGTAGTTTTAATTTGCATTTCTCTGATAATTAGTGATGTGCAGCATCTTTTCATGTGTCTGTTGGCTATCTGTATTTCTTTTCTGGAGAACTGTCTGTTCAGTTCTTCTGCCCATTTTTTAACTGGATTATTTGATTTTTGTTTGTTGAGGCATTTGAGCTCTTTATATATTTTGGACATCAAGCCTTTATCGGATCTGTCATTTACAAATATATTCTCCCATACTGTAGGGTTCCTTTTTGTTCTATTGATGGTGTCTTTTGCCCTACAGAAGCTTTTCAGCTTAATATAGTTCCACTTGTTCATTTTTGCTGTTGTTTTCCTTGCCTGGGGAGATATGTTCAAGAAGAGGTCACTCATGTATATGTCTAAGAGGTTTTTGCCTATGTTTTTTTCTAAGAGTTTTATAGTTTCATGGCTTAAATTCAGGTCTTTGATCCATTTTGAATTTACTTTTGTATTTGGGGTTAGACAATGGTCCAGTTTCATT
This sequence comes from Manis pentadactyla, assembly GCF_030020395.1. Classification (NCBI taxonomy): domain Eukaryota; kingdom Metazoa; phylum Chordata; class Mammalia; order Pholidota; family Manidae; genus Manis; species Manis pentadactyla. Next base: position 59,254,001 of record NC_080023.1, on the reverse strand, counting down.
CTCCTACATGTAGCTGTCCAGTTTTGCCCGCACCATCTGTTGAAGAGACTGTCATTTCCCCATTGTATATCCATGGTTCCTTTATCAAATATTAATCGACCATATATGTTTGGGTTAATGTCTGGAGTCTCTAGTCTGTTCCACTGGTCTGTGGCTCTGTTCTTGTGCCAGTACCAAATTGTCTTGATTACCATGGCTTTATAGTAGAGCTTGAAATTGGGGAGTGAGATCCCCCCTACTTATTCTTCTTTCTCAGGATTGCTTTGGCTATTTGGGGTCTTTGGTGTTTCCATATGAATTTTTGAATTATTTGTTCCAGTTCATTGAAGAACGTGGTTGGTAATTTGATAGGGATTGCATCAAATCTGTATATTGCTTTGCGCAGGAGGGCCATTTTGACGATATTAATTCTTCCTAGCCACGAACATGGGATGAGTTTCCATCTGTTAGTGTCCCCTTTAATTTCTCTTAAGAGTGACTTGTAGTTTTCTCAGTATAGGTCATTCACTTCTTTGGTTAGATTTATTCCTAGGTATTTTATTCTTTTTGATGCAATTGTGAATGGAATTCTTTTCCTGATTTCTCTTTCTATTGGTTCATTGTTAGTGTATAGGAAAGCTACAGATTTCTGTGTTGTAATTTTGTATCCTGCAACTTTGCTGTATTCTGATATCAATTCTAGTAGTTTGGGGGTGGAGTCTTTAGGGATTTTTATGTACAATATCATGTCATCTGCAAATAGTGAAAGTTTAACTTCTTCTTTACCAATCTGGATTCCTTGTATTTCTTTGTTTTGTCTGATTGCTGTGGCTAGGACCTCCAGTACTATGTTAAATAGCAGTGGGGCGAGTGGGCATCCCTGTCTAATTCCCGATCTCAGAGGAAAAGCTGTCAGCTTCTTGCTGTTCAGTATAATGTTAGCTGTAGGTTTATGATATATGGCCTTTATTATGTTGAGGTACTTGCCCTCTATTCCCATTTTGCTGAGAGTTTTTATCATGAATGGATGTTGAATTTTGTCAAATGCTTTTTCAGCATCTATGGAGATGATCATGTGGTTTTTGTCTTTCTTTTTGTTGATGTGGTGGATGATGTTGATGGATTTTCGAATGTTGTACCATCCTTGCATCCCTGAGATGAATCCCACTTGGTCATGGTGTATGATTGTTTTGATATAATTTTGAATTCGGTTTGCAAATATTTTATTAAGTACTTTTGCTTCTACATTCATCAGGGTTATTGGTCTGTAATTTTCTTTTTAGGTGGGATCTTTGCCTGGTTTTGTTATTAGGGTGATGTTGGCTTCATAGAATGAGTTTGAGTATTCCCTCCTCTTTTATTTTTTGGAAAACTTTAAGGAGAATGGGTAATATGTCTTCTCTGTGTGTCTGATAAAATTCCGAGGTAAATCCATCCAGCCCGGGTGTTTTGTTCTTGGGTAGTTTTTTGATTACCGTTTCAATTTCTTTGCTCGTAATTGGTTTGTTTAACTTTTGTGTTTCTTCCTCGGTCAGTCTTGGAAGGTTGTAGTTTTCTAGGAAGTTGTCCATTTCTTCTAGGTTTTCCAGCTTGTTCGCATATAGGTTTTCATAGTAGTCTTTAATAATTCTTTGTATTTCTGTGGAGTCTGTCATGATTTTTCCGTTCTCATTTCTGATTCTGTTGATCTGTGTTGACTCTCTTTTTCTCTTAATAATAAGTTTGGCTAGAGGCTTATCTATTTTGTTTATTTTCTCAAAGAACCAGCTCTTGGTTTCATTGATTTTTGCTATTGTTTTATTCTTCTCAATTTTGTATATTTCTTCTCTGATCTTTATTATGTCCCTCCTTCTGCTGACTTTAGGCCTCATTTGTTCTTCTTTTTCCAATTTTGATAATTGTGATGTTAGACTATTCATTTGGGATTGTTCTTGCTTCTTCAAGTGTGCCTGGATTGCTATATACTTTCCTCTTAAGACTGCTTTCGCTGCGTCCCACAGAAGTTAGGGCTTTGTGTTATTGTTGTCATTTGTTTCTATATATTCCTTGATCTCTATTTTAATTTGTTCGTTGATCCATTGATTATTTAGGAGCATGTTGTTAAGCCTCCATGTGTTTGTGAGCCTTTTTGTTTTCTTTGTAGAATTTATTTCCAGTTTTATACCTTTGTGGTCTGAAAAATTGGTTGGTAGAATTTCAATCTTTTGGAATTTACTGAGGCTCTTTTTGTGGGCTAGTATGTGGTCTATTCTGGAGAATGTTTCATGTGCACCTGAGAAGAATGTGTATCCTGTTGCTTTTGGATGTAGAGTTCTGTAGATGTCTATTAGGTCCATCTGCTCTACTGTGTATTTCAGTGCTTCCATGTCCTTACTTATTTTCTGCCCAGTGGATCTATCCTTTGGGGTGAGTGGTGTGTTGAAGTCTCCTAGAATGAATGCATTGCAGTCTATTTCCCCCTTTAGTTTTGTTAGTATTTGTTTCACATATGCTGGTGCTCCTGTGTTGCATGCATATATATTTAGAATGGTTATATCCTCTTGTTGGACTGAGCCCTTTATCATTATGTAGTGTCCTTCTTTATCTCTTGTTACTTTCTTTGTTTTGAAATCTATTTTGTCTGATATTAGTACTGCAACCCCTGCTTTCTTCTCGCTATTGTTTGCCTGAAATATGTTTTTCCACCCCTTGACTTTTAGTCTGTACATGTCCTTGGGTTTGAGGTGAGTTTCTTGTAAGCAGCATATAGATGGGTCTTGCTTTTTTATCCATTCTATTACTCTGTGTCTTTTGATTGGTGCATTCAGCCCATTAACATTTAGGGTGACTATTGAAAGTATGTACTTATTGCCATTGCAGGCTTTAAATTCGTGGTTACCAAAGGTTCAAGGTTAGCCTCTTTAGTATCTTACTGCCTAACATAGCTCGTTTATTGAGCTGTTATATACACTGTCTGGAGATTCTTTTCTTCTCTCCCTTCTTATTCCTCCTCCTCCATTCTTCATATGTTGGGTGTTTTGTGCTGTGCTCTTTCTAGGAGTGCTCCCATCTAGAGCAGTCCCTGTAAGATGTCCTGTAGAGGTAGTTTGTGGGAAGCAAATTCCCTCAGCTTTTGTTTGTCTGGGAATTGTTTAATCCCACCGTCATATTTAAATGATAGTCGTGCTGGATACAGTATCCTTGGTTCAAGGCCCTTCTGTTTCATTGCATTAAATATATCATGCCATTCTCTTCTGTCTTGTAGGGTTTCTGTTGAGAAGTCTGATGTTAGCCTGATGGGTTTTCCTTTATAGGTGACCTTTTTCTCTCTAGCTGCCTTTAAAACTCTTTCCTTGTCCTTGATCTTTGCCATTTTAATTATTATGTGTCTTGGTGTTGTCCTCCTTGGATCCTTTCTGTTGGGGGTTCTGTGTATTTCTGTGGTCTGTTCGATTATTTCCTCTCCCAGTTTGGGGAAGTTTTCAGCAATTATTTCTTCCAAGATACTTTCAATCCCTTTTCCTCTCTCTTCTTCTTCTGGTACCCCTATAATATGGATATTGTTCCTTTTGGATTGGTCACACTGTTCTCTTAATATTGTTTCATTCCTGGAGATCCTTTTATCTCTCTCTATTTCAGCTTCTATGTGTTCCTGTTCTCTGGTTTCAATTCCATCAATGGCCTCTTGCATCCTATCCATTCTGCTTATAAACCCTTCCAGAGTTTGTTTCATTTCTGCGATCTCCTTTCTGGCATCTGTGATCTCCCTCCGGACTTCATCCCATTTCTTTTGCGTATTCCTCTGCATCTCTGTCAGCATGTTTATGATTCTTAGTTTGAATTCTTTGTCAGGAAGACTGGTTAGGTCTGTCTCCATCTCTGGTGTTGTCTCTGTGATCTTTGTCTGCCTGTTGTTTTGCCTTTTCATGGTGATAGGAATAGTAGGAATAGTTTGTAGAGCTGGGACAAGTGACGGCTGCAAGAACTTCCCTTTTTGTTGGTTTGTGGCCCTCCTCTCCTGGGAGAACAGTGACCTCTAGTGGCTTGTGCTTGGCAGCTGCGCGCAGAAAGGGCTTCTGCTTCCTGCCCGTCAGCTATGTAGTTTATCTCCGCTGTTGCTGTGGGCGTGGCCTGGCTCGCCCGCTGCTCCAAAGTGGTGGAGTCTTTGGAGGGGGAGCGGCAGGGAGGCTATTTATCTCCGTGAGGGGCCTCCATGCTCCCTGCAGCCCAGGGGATTAGTGTATCCGGAGATCCCCGGATTCCCTACCTCTGGATTACATGTCCAGCTCTGCCCCTTTAAGACTTCCAAAAAGCAACCGCCAAAACAAAACAACGAGCACCAAAAAAAAAAAAAAATTTTTTTAATTAAAATAAATAAATAAATACATAAAAAATGGCCACTTGTTTTTCTTTATTCTCCGGCGCCAGTCTCAGGCATCTGCTCACTGGTCTTGCTGCTCTGTTTCCCTAGTATTGGGGTCCCTATCCCTTTAAGACTACCTAAAAGCGCTCGCCAAAACAAAACAGAAAAAAAAAAGAAAAATGGCCGCTCGCTTTTCCTATGTCCTCCGACGCTGGGCCTCCGGTACCCGCTCACCATTCTTGCTTCCCTGTTTCCCTAGTATCCAGGGCCCTGCGCATGCACTGTGTCTGCGCTCTGGTCCGGATGGCGGGGGCTGGGTGTTCAGCAGTCCTGGGCTCCGTCTCCCTCCCGCTCTTCCTGCTCTTCTCCCGCTGTGAGCTGGGGGAAGGGGTGCTCGGGTCCCTCTGGGCCAGGGCTTGTATCTTACCCCCTTACGAGGCACTGGGTTCTTGCGAGTGTGGATGTGGTCTGGATGTTGTCCTGTGTCCTCTGGTCTTTATTCTAGGAAGAGTTGTCTTTGTTATATTTTCATAGATATATGTGGTTTTGGGAGGAGATTTCTGCCGCTCTACTCACGCCGCCATCTTGGCTCCGACCGCTGCAAATTTTTAAGGACTTATTTTATCACATGCATCCTTTCTCTGTCTCTAGGCAGAAGAAAATCCATGTAGATTTTTTTCTTCCCTTGTTGTCTTCTGTTTATTTTTCTTAACTCTGAGCCAATATAATCTATTAATGTATACATTTACAATGAGTCAGTGATCTAAAAGTGAGCATGGCTCTTACAAAGAACATAAAGCCTCTAGACCAATGTTAGGCATAGAGTAGGCATGCTGCTTCTCCTCCTGTGACCTTGAGAAACTGAAACCTCTTGGTATCTTTATTTTAAAAAATTTTCTTCTATAGAATAAAAATGCTGAGTGTGTAAAATAAAAATGTGATCTTCCCTAAAATAAGCTCTTAAATTTGGGTAAAGATGAGCACAATTTTCCTTAAATCTAGTCACCAGGCAATTGAAAGCTTATTAAACATTTATTATTCGCAAGGCTCTATTTTGCCCTCCCATCTTTTTAAATCAATGACACCAAGGGGGAGTAAGGAAGTGATAGAGCAGATGAGAAGTGAAAAGCATCAGAGACAAGTATTCCATCCAAGCTGCTGTACCAGCTGTTCCAAGTAGTGCATTGACCCCTGAATGCCTAGATTCTTCCCTCAAATTATGAACTTGACACTCTCTGTTCCTAAACTCTTTCTCCCATCTGGTAATTCAGTCTGTTTTGGAGAAGAAGCATTTTTTTTTCTCTTATTTTTGATCCAACTTTCTGGTATCAGAAATCTGCCTGTTGAAAAATTGATTTTATTAGCTTTTGGTCCTCTTGATGCAATCTAAAAACTATGTGTCCAAAGCCCTGAATTTATTAGCCTTGGAGGACCCTTGCTTCGGAGACTTGATGGGGAGCTAGATTGTGAGTTGTCTGTGTGAAATAGACATAGAACCTGTAGTTCAAAAACTTTTATTTGCAAATAGGAGCCAGATAGGCCCCTTAGTACTGGACTAAGCAGAAATATAAGTGTATGAATATCAAAATGTACTGGTCTAACTAGGGTGATCTCAATATTTACCAAGATGATGAAGATAGGTATTGGGTCTTGAAGTAAATTAGAACAGGATAAAGCCTGGCCCTGCCATCTACAACTTTTTTACCTTGGGCAAGTTTAATTGATTTTTATAGGTCATAGTTTTCTCATTTATAAAGTAGGAATAATATTTGTGATAGGGATTTTTTGGTCTGGCCTAAACTAAGATAACACATATAAATCTCTTACTATATATACATAGCACATGGTTGTTATTTATTTTAGAAATTTAGGAAGTATTAAAAAGTGTAAGGATGATTCAAATCAGCAAATTTTGAGGGGAAAAGAAAAGAAATTAGGGGATGGATGTTAAGGTAACTTAAAAAATGCAAAGTTGGGAAGTATGAGAACTAGTAGAAAGATACTCCTTGAACAGTTTTATTGTTAACATATTTCCTCAGTGATCCTTAAAAACAAATAACTTGATAAACCAGAGCACAAATAATTAAGGGTTGAAGGTGTTACATACAAACTTAATAATTGTGAGTTAGAATACATGGAAGTTTTTCATCTATTTTCTGTGATCTGCTCACATTTTTGAAATTTATATCATATCTGAAATCACTACTTGATAATTGAGTTATAGTCTATAAAGATTTTTAGCTTAAGCCCTTTGAGAATGAATTACTATGATTAGCACATCTGTAAAGATTCAAACATTTGAATAACAGTTGGAAACAAAATATGCATGCGCAGTGTATTGGACTATGTGGGGAAATTATGAAAGATTGCATTTCTTTAAACTACAGATCTTGTTCCCCTGTTTTAGTATTTGTTGTCATGAATATAATCACAGACCCACATGCCCAAGGCTTAATGAAAACCTGGTGACTGTAGAAATAACCAGAAGCATAACATGGTACATTTCTCTTTTTAACCCATTGCATCTAACAGTGTTTTACACAGTATTTTCAAGAAGCTTTGAGCACACCAACCCCATGCAGATGCTCAGGTTTAAAAAATTTTTTGTAATATGGGACAACGTTTGAGAAGGAAAGATAATTGAAAGCAAGTGACATTTATAATCCAGAGTGTTTCAAATTGAAGAGAATTTTGGGGGCCTTATACTTACGGAAATTTATTCCCAAGAGTGGTCTCTAGCCACTGTCTGCCTACCTTGTTGTTCAAGCATCTTTTGGGCGTCTTCCTTTAATCCAGGCTGCACTGGTAACAATAGCAAAGGTCCTCCCTGCCACTCCACTCTGCACACTTCTGCCATTCAGCCTATCTTCACAATTAGGAGGCAATTCCTAGTTTTTCCTGTATGAAACTCGTGGGCAGTGCAGATCTACTGTGAGTAAACTGCAGGATCCACCCCATTTCAGCCAAGGTGAGTGGAGAAATTCAAGGGAACTGAATTTCTCTGGCTTTGTCTCTGGTCTATTGTAGGAATGTAGAGCAGATGTAATGACTCAAATGTAACTCCATCTGGGCCTTAATAAGATTCAGACACAGTCATCTGTTTTGGTTTTTTGTTCTGCTTTAAGCCTGCTCTATTCATGGAATATCTGGTAAGGCACAGAGGGTTGGGCTTCTGAGTTTTGAAAAGGTAGAGGTAGTTGCTCGTTTAATGAGTGATATTGAAAAAAATTATATATTTTAAAAGGAATAAAAGGAGGCCAATGGCTTTTAGGACATCAGTATAAATGTTTCATACATGAGAAAAACCAAGATAGCATTATAATTTTGAATTAGGTTTTTAAAAGATTTAATTATTCTTTTGCTTTTCTTTTTTATACATTACGGTGATTCTAATGTGTTTAAGGGAGGACAATAGGATTGGGGTAGATTGGATGAGGAAAGAGGCAAGGAGCCAAGGTTATTTTAGAATAGGAATATGGCAAATAAATACTATCTTAATGAGATTTGGGTACACTTTGGTTTATTTTTCCTTATTTTTATCTAAATTGTTATATTCTCTTGCAGGAAGGATGGACACTAGGGGCAGTGTAAACCTGTCTGATTACCACTGTTAGCAACAGATTTGTTCTCTTGATACCAGCGTAGACCAGTGGGTTATATGTCTACCTTGGAGACAGAAGAAGAGTGAGCTTCCCAGAGTTTATGCCAAGCTAGCTCACTGGCTGTTATTCTTCTGGGAAGAAGGGAATCAAAAGAGGGAGGAGCTTGCCATAAGCAGAAATGAAGCTAAGCGTTTATTATAAAATTAATCAATGATCCTTCTCTAAAACTATATAGTTATAGAATTTTAAAAATCGGATTAATCGAGGTATAACTTAGATACAGTGCAATTCACCAACTTTAGGTGAACTGTTTGATAAGTCCTGACAACTGCCTACAGTCACGAAGCCATCACCACAAACAAGACACGGAGCACGTTTCCTCCTGTGCCTCTGCAGCCAGCTGCTTTACTCCCCCTCCAGCAACGCCTGATCTGCTGTCTTGTACTGAATTTTTGCCTCTTCTAGACTTCTATACAAAGGAAATCATAGAGTAGGTGTTTGGGTGTATTTTTGTGGGGGAGGCTTTGCTTCTTTCTATTATCATAATGTTTTTGAGGCTCAGCCATGTTATTCCTGATTCCCTAATTTGTGTATCTTTGTTGCAGAGTATTATTCCGTTATATGGATACACCAACATTGCTTTATCTATTCCAGCTGAAAGATTTTTAGATTCTTTTTTTTTATATCCCCTTTTATGAGGTTTTTTTATTTTTATTTTTAATTTTTTGGTATAATTAATCTGCAGTTACATGAGAAACATTATGTTTACCAGACTCACCCCTTCACCAAGTCCCCCATACAAACCCCATTACAGTCACTGTCCATCAGTGTAGTAAGATGCTGTAGAATCACTACTTGTCTTCTCTGTCTTGCACGGCCCTCCCTGTGCCCCACCCCTCACATTATACATGCTAATCATAATGCCCCCTTTCTTCCCCACCCCCTTTATCCCTCCCTTCCCACCCATCCTCCCCAGTCCCTTTCCCTTTGGTAACTGTTAGTCCATTCTTGGGTTCTGTGATTCTGCTGCTGTTTTGTTCCTTCAGTTTTTCTTTGTTCTTATACTCCACATATGAGTGAAATCATTTGGTATTTGTCTTTCTCTGCCTGGCTTATTTGACTGAGCATAATACCCTCTAGCTCCATCCATGTTGTTGCAAATGGTAGGATTTGTTTTCTTCTTATGGCTGAATAATATTCCATTGTGTATATGTACTACATCTTCTTTTTCCATTCATCTACTGATGGACACTTAGGTTGCTTCCATTTCTTGGCTATTGTAAATAGTGCTGCGATAAACATAGGGGTGCATCTGTCTTTTTCAAACTGGGCTGCTGCATTCTTAGGGTAAATTCCTAGAAGTGGAATTCCTGGATCAAATAGTATTTCTATTTTGAGCATTTTGAGGAACCTCCATACTGCTTTCCACAGTGGTTGAACTAGTTTACATTCCCACCAGCACTGTAGAAGGGTTCCCGTTTCCCCACAACCTCGCGAATATTTGTTGTTGTTTGTCTTTTGGATGGTAACGATCCTTACAGGTGTGAGGTGATATCTCATTGTGGTTTTAATTTGCATTTCTCTGATGACTAGTGATGTGGAGCATCTTTTCATGTGTCTATTGGCCATCTGAATTTCTTCTTTGGAGAACTGTCTGTTCAGCTCCTCTGCCCATTTTTTAATTGAATTATTTGCTTTTAGTTTGTTAAGGTGCATGAGCTCTTTATATATTTTGGATGTCAAGCCTTTATCGGATCTGTCATTTATGAATATATTCTCCCATACTGTAGAATGCCTTTTTGTTCTATTGATGGTGTCCTTTGCTGTACAGAAGCTTTTCAGCTTGATATAGTCCCACTTATTCATTTTTGCTTTTGTTTCCCTTGCTCAGGGAGATATGTTCATGAAGAAGTCGCTCATGTTTATGTCCAAGAGATTTTTGCCTATATTTTTTTCCAAGAGTTTTATGGTATCATGACTTACATTCAGGTCTTTGATCCATTTCAAATTTACTTTTGTGTATGGGGTTAGACAGTGATCCAGTTTCATTCTCTTACATGTAGCTGTCCAGTTTTACCAACACCAACTGTTGAAGAAGCTGTCATTTCCTCCTTGTAGGTCCATGGCTCCTTTATCGAATATTAATTGACCATATATGTTTGGGTTAATGTTTGGAGTCTCTGTTCTGTTCCACTGGTCTGTGGCTCTGTTCTTGTGCCAGTACCAAATTGTCTTGATTACTGTGGCTTTGTAGTAATCTAAAGAGAGATCCCCCCCACTTTGTTCTTCCTTCTCAGGATTGCTTTGGCTATTCAGGGTCTTTGGTGATTCCATATGAATTTTTGAACTATTTGTTCCAGTTTGTTGAAGAATGCTGTTGGTGATTTGATAGGGATTGCATTGAATCTGTAGATTGCTTTAGGCAGGATGGCCATTTTGACTATATTAATTCTTCCTAGCCAAGAGCATGGGATGAGTTTCCATTTGTTAGTGTCCTCTTTAATTTCTCTTAAGAGTGTAGTTTTCAGGATATAGGTCTTTCACTTCCTTGGTTAGGTTTATTCCTAGGTATTTTATTCTTTTTGATGCAATTGTGAATGGAATTGTTTTCCTGATTTCTCTCCTTGCTAGTTCATTGTTAGTGTATAGGAATGCCACAGATTTCTGTGTATTAATTTTGTATTGTGCAACTTTGCTGAATTCTGATATTAGTTCTAGTAGATTTGGAGTGGAGTCATTAGGATTTTTTATGTACAATATCATGTCATCTGCAAATAGTGACAGTTTGACTTCTTCTCTACCAATCTGGATACCTTGTATTTCTTTGTTTTGTCTGATTGCTGTGGCTAGGACCTCCAGAACTATGTTGAATAGAAGTGGGGAGAGTGGGCATCCCTGTCCTGTTCCTGATCTCAGAGGAAAAGCTTTCAGCTTCTCACTGTTAAGTATGATGTTGGCTGTGGGTTTATCATATATGGCCTTTATTATGTTGAGGTACTTGCCCTCTATCCCCATTTTGTTGAGGGTTTTTATTATGAATAGATGTTGAATTTTGTCGAATGCTTTCTCAGCATCTCTGGAGATGATCATGTGGTTTTTGTCCTTCTTTTTGTTGATGTGGTGGATGATGTTGATGGATTTTTGAATGTTGTACCATCCTTGCATCCCTGAGATGAATCCCACTTGATTATGGTGTATGATCCTCTTGATGTATTTTTGAATTTGGTGTGCTAATATTTTGTTGAGTATTTTTGCATCTATGTTCATCAGGGATATTGGTCTGTAATTTTCTTTTTTGGCGGGGTCTTTGTCTGGTTTTGGTATTGGAGTGATACTGGCTTCATAGAATGAGTTCAGAAGTAATCCCTCCTCTTCTTTTTTTGGAAAACTTTAAGGAGAATGGGTATTATGTGACTTTTAGATTCTTTTAATTTTTTGGCTACTACAAATAAAGCTACTATAAACATTAGGGTAAAAATCTTTGTGTGGACAGATTTCCATTTCCATTATGTAAATACTTATGTATTCATTACTTATATATTTAACTTGATAGCAAACTGCCAAACTATTTTATTAAATGCTTTCACCATTTTTCATTGCTCATAGCAAGGTAAGCATTCCAGTCCCTCTACATCTTTGCCAATATTAGTAATGTCAGTCTCTAATTTTAGCTATTTTTGTGAGTATATAGGGATATCTCATTAGAACAATGAAAATAATCAAAATATTAATGACTGGTGATGTTGAGGATTTTTTCCATGTGTGCATTTCTCATTTACATGTCTTTTGTGATGTGATTGTCTTCTTGAGTTTAAGAATTCTTTTTTTCATATTTTATATACAAATATTGATTTTCTTCTGCTGGTGGCTAACCTTTTAATCTTCTTAGTTATTTTTAAGAGCAAAAGTTTTTCATTTTGCTTTCTAATTATTGATATTTTCATGTGTATTCATGCCCTTTGTAAGAAATCTTTGACAAAATCAAAATATTTTGTTTCCTGGAAATTTTATAGTTTTGTCTGTATATTTAAGTTAATCTATATCGACGGATGACTCCCACTCTTCTTTGTCCATAAGTGTTTTGGCTATCCTAGTACCTTGGCTTTTCTGTATTCATTTTAGAGTAATCTTATCTATATCTATGAAATTTTTTTCTTGGGTTTTGATAGGAATTGTATTGAACTTGTATAAAAATTTGGGAGAGTTAGCATCTTTACTATGTTGAATCTGCAAACCATCATCACAGTAAATCTTTTCATTTATTTAGATCTTTGATTTTCTTTTGTTAGTATTATGTAGTTTCCACGATATAAATCCTATGCATGTTTTCTTAGATTTATACCTACTATTTCATCTTTTTACCTTGAGTTGTTGTAAATGGTATTGTGCTTTTTAGTTTTAGTGTCTACATGTTTATTACTTATATAACAATGTAATTGGATTTTGCATGTATGTCTTATATCATGCTGCCTTGATGAACTAATTAATTCTATGAGTTTTTTGGTAGGTTCCTTGGAATTTTCTACATAGACAACCATGTCATCTGGAATCAGAGGAAGTGTTATCTCTTCCTTTCCAATCTGCATGTCTTTTATGTCTTCCTCTGGCACTATATTACATAAGAGTGATGAGAAAAGACATCTCTGCCTATTCCCCATTTTAAGGGGAAAGCCTTGAGTCTTTTACTATTAAACATACATAGTTTTTGAAGATGTTCTTTATCAAGTTCAGGTAGTTCTCCTCTATTCCTGTTTCCTGAGCACTTTTATCATAAATGTGTATTGAATTTTTCAACTGATGTTTCTGCATCAATTGGTATCATCATGTGACTTTTCTTTTGTATCCTGTTAATATGTGGGATTTCATTCATTGATTGATTTTCAAATATCGAACCAGGCTTGTATCCCTGGAATAATGTTGTATAGTTCTTTATATTGTTATATTTTAAAATACTGTTTGCTATTATTTTGTTAAGGATTTTTGCATCAGTATTCATAAAGGACTCAGGCACACCTCAGGGATAATGCAGGTTCATTTCCAGACCACTCCACTGCAATGAAGCAAATCAAATTAATTTTTTGGTTTCCCAGTACATAGGAAAGTTATATTTATGCTATGCTCTAGTCTATTAAGCATGCAATAGCATTATATCTAAAAAAGCAATGGAAGTATTTTAATTTAAAAATACTGAATTACTGAAAAAATGTTATCATCTGAACTTCAGTGATTTATAATCTTTTTCTGGTGGAAAGTCTTGCCTCAACGTTGATGGCTGCTGACTGATCAGGGTGGTAGTTGCTGAAGGTTGAGTGGCTGTGGCAATTTCTTAAAATAAGACAACAATCAAGTTTGCCACATTGATTGACTCCTCCTTTCATGACTGATGTCTCTGTAGCATGCAGTGCTGTTGGAGAGCATTTTACCCACAGAAGAACTTGTTTCAAAATTGGAGTCAGTCCCCTCAAATCCTACTGCTCCTTTATCAACTAGGTTTATGTAATATTCTAAATCCTTTCTTGTCATTTCAACGATGTTTATGGCATCTTCACCAGGAAGAGATTCCATCTCAAGAAACCACTTTGTTTGCTCATCCACAAGAAATAACTCCTCATCCATTAAAGTTTTAATATGAGATTGAAGCAATTTAGTCCCGTCTTTAGGCTCTAGTTCTAATTCTAGTTCTCTTGCTATTTCCACCACAACTGCAGTTCCTTCCCTGAAATCTGGGACCTCTCCAAGTCATCCATGAGGGCTGGAGTCCTCTTCTTCCATATTTACCTGTTAATGCCAGTATTTTGACTTCTTCCCAGAGTCAAATGTTCTTAATGGTATCTAGAATGGTCAGTCCTTTCCAAAAGGTTTTCAATGGACTTTGCCCAGGTCCATCAGAGAAAAGACTGTCTAGGGCAGCTGTAGCCTTACAGAATGTATTTCTAAAAGATTATGACTCGAAAATAGAAATGACTCTTTGATCCATGTGCTGCACAATGGATGCTGTGTTGGCAGACCTGAAAACAACATTAACCTCACTGTACATTTCCATCAGATCTCTTGGGTAACCAAGTACATTGTCAATCAGCAGTCATATTTTGAAAGGCATCTTTTTCTCAGCAGTAGGTCTCAACAATGGGCTTGAAATATTCAGTCAACCATATTATAAACAGAGGTGCTGCCATCCAGGCTTTGTTGTTCCATTTATAGAGCACAGGTATATTTAGCATAATTCCTAAGGGCCCCAGGATTTTTGGAATGGTATGTGAGTGTTGGCTTCAATTTAAGATTATCGGCTACATTAGCCCTAATAGCCTGCCTTTTGAAGCTTTGAAGCCAAGCACTGACTTCTCTATAGCTATGAAAGTCCTAGATGGCATCTTGTTCCAATAGAAGGCTGTTTCATCTATATTGAAAATCTGTTGGTTAGTGTAGCCACCTTTATTCATTATCTTAGCTAGATCTTCCGGATAACTTGCTGCAGCTTCTGTATCAGCATTTGCTGCTATATCTTGCACTTTTATGTTCTAGAGACACCTTCTTTCCCTAAATCTCATGAACCAACCTCTGCTAGCTTCTGACTTTTCTTCTGCAGCTTCCTCACCTCTCAGCCTTCATGAAACTGAAGACAGCTGGGGCATTGCTCTGGATGAAGGAAGCTTTGGCTTAAGGGAATGTTGTGGCTGGTATGATCTTCCATCTATACTACTAAGACTTTCTCCATATCAGCAAAAGGGCTGTTTTGCTTTCTTATCATTTGTGTGTTCACTGGAGTAGCATTTTTAATTTCCTTCAAGAATTTTTCTTTTGTGTTCACAACTTGGCAAACTGCTGCAAGAAGGCCTAGCTTTCAGCCTTTCTGGGCTTTTGACGTGCCTTCCTCACTAAACTTAATTTTTCTTACCTTTTATGTTAAAGTGAGAGATGTGTGACTCTTCCTTTTTCATTCTTCTTTCAAGTAAAAGTTGGCACTGAAGGGTTATTAATCAGCCTCATTTTAATAGTGCTGTGTCTCAGAGAATAGGGAGGCCCAAGAAGAGAGACAGAGATGGGAGAATGGCCAGCGAGTGGAGCAGTCAGTGCACATGTATTTATTGACTAAGCTAACTATCTTGTGTGAGTACAGTTTTTGGCCCCCCAAAATAATCATGATAGTAACACCAAAGATAGCTGATCACAGATCACCACTACAAATATGATAAAAATGAAGAAGTTTGTAGGATTGCAAGAGTTACCAAAATGTGACACAGAGACACAAACTGAGACAATTCTGTTAGAACAATGGTGCTCATAGACTTGCTTGATGCAGGGTTGTCCCAAACCTTTGATTTGTAAAAAAATTCAGTATCTGATAAGCACAGTAAAGTGCAGCACAATAAAATGAGGTGTGCCTGTATTCATACGGAGTTTCTTTTTTTCTTTTTCTGGTTTTGGTATTGGATGATATTAGCTTCACAAAATGCTTTAGTACATGTTCCTTCCTTTTCTATTTTCTGGAAGTGATTATATGGACTTGGTGTTAATTCTTTAACTATTTGTTGGAATTCTCCAGTGAAACCATCTAGGGTTGCAGATTACTTTTATGGCGGGGGGTGAGGGTTAATTGTTAAAGTTATAAATTTAACGGCCTTAATAATTAGTGGACTATTCAGATTATCCACTTCATGTTGGATGAGTTGTGGTAGTTATTTTTTTGAGAAAGTAGTTTATTGTCTAAGTTGTGAAGTTTATTCTGTTTATGGAGTTCATTGTATTACATTATTATCCTTTTTTTCTGTTGTCAGTCTTGCTAGAAACTTGTCAGTTTAACTAATGTTTTTAAAGAACGAGTTCAATATTTCATTAATTTTCTCTGTTTTTCTCTTTTCAATTCATTGATATCTCCTCTTCATTATTTCTTTCCTTCCACTTACTCTGGGTTTATTTTGCTCTTCTGTCTAAGATCTTCTAGTGGGAGCTTATATTATTGACTTGATCCTTCTTCTTTTTTTTAATGTGTTCATTTCATGCTATAAATTTCCTCCTTTGTACTGCTTTGGTTAAGTCTCACCGATTTTGATATGTTGTAATTTCATTCAGTTCAATGTATACTGTTTTTCTTTCACTTCCTTTGAGATTTCCTTTTTGACTCATGGATTATTTACAGTAGTCTTTAGTTTTTAAGTGTTTAGGGATATTTGTATTATTTTTAGTTTGATTCCCATGTAGTCAGAGAACACACTCAGTCTGATTTCAATTATTTTAAATTTTTTGTGTTTTTTTATGGATCAGGATATGGTCTCTCTCGGTAAATTTTCTGTAATTGTTTGAAAGTATGTGTATTTTGCTCTTCTTGCATGAATGTTGTATAAATATTGATTAGATCCTTCTCATTTTGTACACATTATTACATAATATCTCTTTTTCTCTGGTCATTTTCTTTGTTGTGAAGTCTACTTTATCTGACACCAACATAGCCATTCCTGATTTCCTTTGATTGATGTTTGCAAGATATATCTCTTCCCATTCTTTTACTTTCAAATTGCTTATATTATATTCGAAGTGAGTTTGTAGACGCTTTGTAATCAGCATATAGCTTGTGAGGAGAGGAAAGGATGCTTCATTACTTCTGGGCAGGGAGTGGGAGTTTTGGCTTCCCACATGATCTCCACTGATAACACACAGGACTGGGGAAGGGCTGGCTACTGACTAGTGGGAATGATCAGCATTCTATCTCTCGCACACATTAGCTGGAGTGTTGGGGTGACTCGCTACAGCATTGAAAGGGTGGTAGTCTAGGCTTCTCACCTGGCCTGTGCTGCTTGGGTGTGGGTAGGGCCACAGTTTTTTCTGTGGTGCTTGGTTGAAGGAGAGCTGTTATTGACTAAGGTTTTCTATCTTCTGAGTCTGGCCCTCTCCTAGTCCTTTGGCAAAAGAGAGCAATCTTTTGTTGGGACTTCCATTTTCATCTGTGCCTTATTTCTGGCCTGTCAGCTTTTTCCACCCCAAGTCTGGAATATATGAGGCAAAAAGAAGGTCCAGCATCTCACCATGGAGCTGAGGTCTCTAGCCAGGCTCTCTTCTCTCCATCTTCAGAGTCTTATGTTTGTTGTACATATAATGTCTAGGGTATTCCATTGTATTTAGTGTAAACAATCTCTAAATGGAGTAGAAGTATGTCTACCCTGTCTACCTGGATATTTAAGTCCATATCTGTATTTTAACAAGATCTCTCGGATCTGTTATTTTGTGTACACATATTGAATAGCAAAGCTCTGTGTAAGTCATCATTATTTTTGTTAATATTGACATTTCATTATTTTTAAAAGTTGGAAGTGGAGAATTCTTCTGTTGTTGCACATTACAAATTTTGTCTTGCTGTACTTTGTGCTAACTTTAAGAGGAATTTCTCCCTCATTCATGTTCATTGTCATGGAATATTAGGATTAAGTTTGAGGCACTTCAAATGGACCTATGTCTTAACAAATCATTAGCAAAAGTTTCCCGAGGGGTATGTAAGTTTTCTACTAGTGTCAGCATGAGCTATTTACCAACGAAGAACTTACTCTTCCTCTCGACTCTCTTATGTGTGGCAGATCCAGTAAGTACTCCCAAGAGAGCACTTACCAGCACATCTCTGATTTTTCTGTTAACATATTAGGAATTCACTACAACTGCGAAGTGAAAGAAGCAATACTTTCCTTTGAATGGAATCCAGCTTTTAATACCCTCTTTTCAGATACATACTGGGGAAAAAAATAAGTCAACGTTGCTGGATTCTTAACTTCAAAGGAATTTACAACATGAACTAGTAGGTTAATCAGCTTATTTCAGTGAAAACAGTAAGCAAACAGTTTTCATGGAAGCAAAAACTTGTATGTAGCTTATGTCCAAAGGCACTGTTTGTGTCTGTCCTTCATATACTCTATAAACCCACAATGAATTGCTTTGCATGTTGTGAAAAGATATTTCACTGGGGATCTTTCTGTATTTGGCATGTATTCTGCAGTAACAAAGGATAACATTTTGTTTTCAGAAGAAAAATGATCAGTATGTAGTTTGTTTTTTAGAGTCTTCTTTTCTCTTACGGGGCATGGACTTTTAGCTTTGGCAAAAACAAGAGATACAGTGAAATTGGGAATGTATGAATATCAGAATATTTACACAAACATGACTACTCTTTCTATTAGTCATTTATATTGTCAAACCCTATCTCATTTTTTTCCCCTAACACAGGATTTCTACATGTGAAACAGTATCACTTTCAGAGACTCCATTCTCATTTCTAGGTCTACCTTGTATTTATCTTAGGAATTTTAAGTATCTGCTTTATGTTGCATAGTTTTTGACATTCCAGCTTGAAACTGAGAGAGAGTGATGTCTACCGATAGCCTTCTTTAGTGTGGGATCTTGGTTGATCTAAGGCAGTGGTTCTCAAACTTTTTGATCTCGGGACTCTAATATTATGAAAAATCATTGAAAAACCTCAAAGAGGTTTTGTTTATATAGGCTATGTCTATCTACATTTACCATAATAAAAATTAAAGCTGAGAAAATATTGATCTATTAATTTGTTTAACAATAATAACCCCATTATATGTTAACATAAATAACTTTATGAAAAATAGCTGTATTTTCAAAACAAAAATATTAGAAAGAAATATGGCCTTGGTTTTCATTTTCTTTAATATCTGGCTTCATAGAAGGCTGCTAGGGTTTCATATCTGCTTTTGAATTTAATATGTTGTTTTGGTTGAAGTATATGAAGAAAATTTGATCCTACAAACATGCAGTTAGAAAAGAAAAGAAAATTTAATAGGATTTCAGATAATTGGGGATTTTCTGTAATCTTATAACTCAACAAATGGCAGCATTTTAAAGTTTGGTTACAATTGGAATCTGAAAACCATATCAAATATTTTTGTGCTCTGTTACATTAAAATCCTTGTTGCCCTTTCAGCAGATCATTTAGCCATGTGTGATTTTGTAATTTCATGCAATGGTCATTTGGAAAATATTGGCTCATTGAATTATGAGATTTTACAGTATTAACATTTATTAATATATTCACAGATCAAATCAGAAAAAGTCTTTTAATGTTGGGAGACTGTCTAGTTCACAGTGGAAGATAAAAGTACTCCAAAATTCCCATTTTCACTTCACAGCTTGAATTTTATCATTGGCAGCAGATCCTGTCGGTTGTTCTCCTTGAAGAGGCAGGCTCACTTTGTTCAAGATACTTGCCAAATACCCAAGTTTGACTAACTGTAATTTAGATGAGTTGTTATTTCAAGTGAAAATTGTGTTCCATGAAAACAAGGGGTTAGTTTGAGTCACACCTCACACAGTTGTGTAAGTGATCTTCCTTGGGGTGTCCCTTGTATTTTGGTGCACAGTAGAAGTGTGATGTGGTTACGTGCTACCTATTAATGTCACAGAATATTAAAAATTCTGTACTTAAAGCTAAATATTTAGTCAATTAATTGTTGCTGTTTTATCAAGACATTGTTAAACTCAGCTAGCATTTTAAAATTTATTCTTATTACTCTACGTGTGTGGCAGTGAAGAGTATGACTACTAGTGCAGCTTGGTGTCACCACCTAGATGCATGCTAAGTGCCAAAAGTTTCACTCACCGTTGCTTTCGCAGGATCAGTGCAAAATATCAGCACAGTGAAGAAGGCAAAAACATCTGCATATTAAGATAAGAATGGTTTTGTCCTTGCAGAACACTTTTAAAAGAATGGGTTTCAGGATCCCTAGGGGTTTGAGAACCATTGCTCTAAGAGAATGAATGTAACTTTAAAAAATGCTTGCTGTTTTGTAAATATTTTCTTGTTTTGCTTTTAAATTTAAAGCCTTTTTAAAAAAATAGTCCTGATAATCCTCATTGTAGAGGGCAATTAGTGTATCTAAGAGGTGGAGAGACCAAATCAGTGTAGCTCATCCATTTTGCCTGAGGATATGCTGAATTGATGAGAATCCTGATTCACAGGAAACCGGCAAGAGAGAGACAATATCTGCTGGACTAAAACGACACTGAGCAGGAGGGCTTTCCAACTTGCTTTTCTCATTTTGTACACAAATTTGAGAATGTGTCTTGGTCTTTTCTAAGAAAGAGCATCTCAAAAAGTATGGCACATCAGGAGAATAGTTGGAAGGCGTAAGAGACTTGTGTGTGCCAACCGTTGAGATGTGGGAGGTGAGATAGCAATAAGGAGGAAAGGAAGATGATTTCTTAATATCTAATGTATGCCAGGGACTGTGCAAGGTATGTCACATATATTATCTCCTAATTCTCATGGCAGACCTATGGCATCACTATTAACAGACTCACTTTAGAGATGGTGAAGTGGAGCCTCGGATTTTAAATAGCTAGTCTAGTCTGAGACTATATTGATCCTAGGGGACAGAGCTGGAATTCAAACCATCTCTTTCCATAATAATATGGCACCTTCATCTCAGTATTCATGAGCTGCTTGGACTGCAGTGTTAGCTGCTTATTATAATACCTGCTTCTAGGCATATTTCTACATACACTTTAGGCTTAATTGTTAGCTTCTCAGGAAAAACACACACAATTTTATATTCATTCATCCACTAGGGGGGGCAAGAGTGCTAACTTGTTAGATAATTATTGATGAGTATGATTTATAATTAATATGTACTGTAGGAAATTATATTTGGGAAATTCTAAATAAGTATCTAATGACTATTCCTGGTAAGAATGATTCTGTGCTATCTTATTGAAACCCAAGAGACTATTCCCCTCCTAAATATGCAATGACAAATGAGGTGTAGTTTAACTGTGACTGAGAGTTAAAGGGAGGATCATGTGATGTGGGCTGGAAAAATCAGCAGTAAACCAAGTCGGGAAGATTCAAATTCTAGTCAAGTTTATTTGTTTTAATACATGTGAAATTTAACATTGTTAATTTAACTTTGTTGTGATCCATTTAATGCAGTGGTGGCTGAAAGAAATGATAAGGTTTTCTTAAGACATTATTGAAGCTTTAAAGGAAAGTATTACATAGCTTTGTATATTTGGGTAATGCTTTGATTAATCATGACTTCTTATTCCAGATCTGTCATTCTGTCATTTAAATATGTCTAGGTATAGAGAGTTTCTTAAAATAAATGATATATTTAGTTCCTTACTTATATAATTCCATGTGGTTAATTTTTAGTAAATTATGAAGTACTTTAAAAAACCCAAAAAACTGTGAACTATGAAATAATCACATAATATTTGCCATTAAAGTATTTGTGTTTGAAAAAACATTTTGGCTATTGTCCTGATTTAGTGTTCCTTAAGACTCGTATGAACTATGGAGGATGATTTCCATGAAAAAAATTAGAAATTCCATGAGCATCATAACCATGATAATTATGAAACTTTGCCATCTAGATTCTTATTCTGTATGTTATGTGTATTTTGTTGCTGTTAAGAGTTTGTAAACGAGGGATCTAAATTAGTTTATTATTTGGCTATTTTTGGATACAATGAAGACTTTTCTTGAGTTCTACATAAAGAGATTGTCATTCAAACTGAAGATCTCTGAAGTATTATTAAAATAACATATCTTTACATGATTCTGATTTAGAGGAGGTATGGCTGTTAGAGCCAAATGAGCCATAATCTTCATTGTTCTGATAATACAGGCCATGTGATGATGTGATTATACCTCAATTGGACATTAGTATGTAGTGGACTCCAGGGTTGCTGTGGAGTGGTAGGTATTGAGGACACAAAGATGAGTCACGAGTTCTGTCTTCAAGGATGGCAGCCTAGAGGAGGTCCTGTACAAGTGAGCAAACCACTACTGTGAGAGGCGAGGGCAGTAATAAAGTGATGCAAATGTCTACTATGGCATCACCTGAAGGTCTATCAACTTGGTCTGGGACACATTCCCTGAAGATGCTTCAGAGTAGGTAAAGCTTGAACATAAAGGACAAGTAGGTACAGAACTTGGGGAGTGGGGAGGAAGGAACATACTTTAAGCAGAAAGCAACATGGGACAAATCATGGAGGGAGAGGACAGTATGACTCTTAAATTGTAAGAATATAGAGGAAAGATGGGGTAATGCTGATGAGTAAGGTGGAGATCTACAGTGGGGCTGATACCAGTGTATCTGAAGTATATTAATAAGTTTGGATCTTATTTAAGTGACAGGAGGCCATTCATAACTTTTCTATAAGGAGTGATATGATCTTATATTTTAGTAGAACCACTGGTACAGTACTTGGGAGAAGTCAGAAGGTACTGCAGTTGATTCGGTGAGAAGTGGTGTGGCCTGAGGTAAGACTAGGAATAACACTGGAGATGGGGTGGTCAGCAGATTCCAGGGGTACCTAAGTATAGGAGTAACAGGAGGGAATGAAATTAAGAGGTTTTCAGGAGTTTGAATCTGCTGACATGGTAACTGGAAATTGGTCTTCAAGAGGCTGAAGGGGCCTAGGATGAACTGTAGGCTTCAGGTTTGGATGCCTATGGTAAAGAGAGGACAAGGAGCAAGTTCTTTTGAGGGGCCTTTGAGCTGGAGATAGAGATTAAAACAAAATAAAACATACCCATGGAACAATGTTTGAGTACTTTCAGTGTGGCTGGGATATGGTAAGGTTTTTAACTTACCTAATTATCTCAATATCCTAATATCCTCTCTAGATATTACCATCTGTAAAAGACAAATGAGGAAACAGATTCAGAGAGGTCACATATCTGACCTCAGATTACATAACTGGAAGCAGTGGAACTTGGAATTGAGTCTAGATCTATCTAATTCTAAAGCACAGCCTTTTTCCCAGTCTGTTACCTTGGGAATCATCACATACAGCTGTAGTTGAAGCGACGTGTATAAATGGAAATGTTGAAGAAGAGCATACAGACAGAAGAACCAAGGCCAAGAATGGAACTTGGTCAAATAAGATTAGATCAAATGGACCTCCCAGGGATATGTAGAAGATGCAGCCAGAGAGGTAGGAGGCTAACTAGAAAAATCACTGCATCTAAGACAAAAACAGAATTATCCTTCAAGGCTCTCGCTCTCTCTCACCCACCCTGCATCCTATCCACCAGCAAATTCTATTGGCTCTGCTTTCAGAATATATCCAGAATCTGACCATTTCCTCTTGTTCATTCAAATCTCTGCTCTAACAATATCCTGCACTTATTCTTGTTACCCTAGCATTCACCCACCAAGCCTTTCAAAATGTAAATCAGGTTGTCACTCCTTTGCTCCAAACTACCATGGTCTTGTCCTTGTCCTTCAAAATGTCATCCAAACTACCATGACCCACAGGCAGTGATGACAGCCACAGGCTACACCTCCCTGACCTATCCTTGGACATCCTGCTGTGGATCACTTGGCTGGCCACAAGCCAAGCATGCTCCCTTGCTCTGAGCCCCTGCACAGACCGCTTGCCTGCAACGCTTTCCAACCAGATCTCTGTCATTCTATCAAAAAGACTTTCTTCAACCAGCTTGTCTGAATTAGCACCTTCTGTTACCATAGTCCACCTTTTCATTCTTTTTATCATAGACTTTTTCATCACCCAACACATTAAACTTGTTTGTTTGCTTTTGTGTTAATTGCATCTAGAATCTCTGCCCCATGCCCAAGCTTCAGGAAGGTAGAGATTTTGTCTTTTTTTTTTGGTTCACTCCTGTATCCCCAGGGTATAGAATAAACATTCAACAAATGTTTGGATGAATGAATGCAGCCAGACTGGCTTTTAGAAACAAGTAAATAAAATCATAGAGATTAAAACAAAATAAAACATACCCTTGAAACAATGTTTGAGTATTTTCAGTGTGCCTGGGATATGGTAAGGTTTTTAACCTTCCACCCCCTTACCTCCTGCCTCCATTCAACTCTTCTATCCCAGAAATCTCCCATTACCATTGGTATAAAATTTAAACTCCTTTCTGTGGTCTATAGGCCTTCCGTGATCTGGACCTTAGCTGAGACTGACCCCTAGTCTTGATGCTCCACCCTAGTTATAACTTCATTTCAGCCACATCGGCCTTCTTGCTCGTTCTGGAACTCGTTAAGGTCATTTCTTCCTCTTGGTGTTCTCTCCGCCAGCCACTCCTTCTGCATAGTTGGCTCCTTTCAAGCCTTCAGATCTTTGCTCAAGTACTGCTTCTGTGGAAAGGCCTACGGGCCTGCCTTGTCTTAAACAGTGCAGTGCTTGCGCCTCTACCCCAGGTCTTCCCAGGACAGCCTAATTTTTATTATCATAATCATCACTGCCTAAGTAATATTCTTCATTTATTTATGTATTGATATTCTCTTTGCAGACCTGGGTTGTAAACTTTATGAGGGTGAGGGTTTTTTTTGTCTTATTTACCATCACATTCCCAGCACCTAAATGGGAGTGTTTGGTATTTATTAGGAGCCTAATACTTAGAGGGTGAATGAATGAAACAGTTCTGTCACTCCTGTGAAGGTGGCTCATTGTTATATGACACACAGTGGAAATAAATGCCTAAGATTTCTAGGATGAAGTTATTCAGTTTGAACATTAAGTAATGAAAGTACCTTTCCAAACTGGCTTGTGGAATTCTGGTACATTACTTTATAGAGATTCTTTTTGCACATTCTTGGGAACCTGACTCTCTCAAACTTTCAGGATGTTGTAATTTTTATTTTTAGTTGTTGCCAATAGTATTGGACTGAATTAGATTGCTAGTTCCTCAAGGAGAGTGCATGCTGTATTCTCTTTTGTATCCCCAGCACCTTACCCAGAGTTCAGCACAGAAGAGATGTTCAAGGAAGGTAGAAATTTTGTCTTTTTTTTTTTTTGGTTCACTCCTGTATCCCCAGGATATAGAATAAACACTTAACAAATGTTTGGATGAACGAATGCAGCCAGACTGGCTTTTAGAAACAAGTAAATAAGATCATGCCCCCCTCCCACCCCCTCATCTCCTACCTCCCACCTCAATAAATGTTTGCCAATAGGAATTTCACAAAATGTTTACATTTAAAATTTAGAATTTTCTGTAAAATATTTTAACCTTTTGTAGATTTGAAAACTGAGCCTCCCCACAACCATTTCCAAGAAGCTTCACCCTTAAGAAATGTTTGATTACTGACAAACCGTAGAAGAGGAATGGAGGAGCGATATCCCACACTGAATTTAAATTCTGTCCACCAGGTAGAGAAACAGAGGGAACCTGTCATCATTTATTCACCTACTATACTTCCCTATTTGATGAGGGTGGGGGGAAGGCAAGGAAAGGCTCTGTGACCCAGCATTGTTCTTATTTTCTTTTTGATAAAACAGTCAGTGTTCAGTGTGGCTCCAAACGTTTTGGTTTGGAGATTAAAACAGCGACCAGCAGGTAGCTGTGACGCAAGTTTTACACAGTCACTCAACTGCCCACACCTTAAGCCAACATAACCAGTGAAAGGTGGCAGTGTTTGAACTGAGTCTGTGCTCTTTAGATGGAGCAGCACCTTCTCAATAAAAGCACGTTTATACCGACTCCTTAAGAAGTTTAGACTGGAGGGCTGTCTCCAGAAACTGCCCCCCTTCTGCCAAGCCGCATTTGTTTGTCTTGGCAGCCTGGCTGTGTCTGCTTGGCTGTTGCTAATACTGGGATGTTAACTTTAGATGAAACACAGAGCTCTTGATCCTTTTCTGTGAGGCTTCTATTTGGTTAATGGCAGGGTAGAGCTCTTTGCTGCTAGCCACCTGTAACTGGCCAAGTTCAAAAAAGAGAGAGATGCAGAGTTGTGGAAGAGGAAATTTCTCTGTAAAAAAAGATCTTACCAAATACTTGATTTTGTCTGTTTGTTTACATATTGTAATATCCAAAATAGATTTAAAAACATTGAAAAAGAAAGTAAGAAAAAAATTCACCTAAATCCTACCACTATTTTTGGACAGTTGGTGAGTTGAGGGAGGGATTGAGAATGGATTCTCTTGTAATGTAGTTAGAAATTTCAGGACCTATGGGAAGATACTTGATTAGACTAATTATCCCTGCTCTTTACTGTAGCTTTTGTTTCAGTCTTTCTTTAGTCTTGATAGAATTTTTTTCCTTCTGTTGATTATATTTGAGATTCTACTTGGCATAGATGCTCAAGCTTAGATAACTGGACAACAATGTGAATGGGTTTGGCTTTTTGAGAATTTGGGCATTTCAGAGCTCTGGATCAACTATACTTAATGAGCTTGTGTTTGGTGTCCTTGGGACTGGGCTATCTTTATTAGGTGTCAGTGTTCGTGACTGCATGTTGTCCCAGAAGCCATGGGCTGTGGCTCAGCTTTTTAGAATTGACAGCACAGGAAGGAAAACAAGTAAATCATCTTTCTGGTTTATATTTCTCAAGAGGGATTTACAATATTGCCTAAATTGTTATAGCTGTTGATAGGCCCCTAAGATTGGTGACTTTATCAGTCCTTCACTTTATTCAGGATTTTGCTCAAGTGTCACCTCTCAGAAGAGTCGAAACAGCAAACCCCGGCCCTAGTTGCTCTCTAATTACTCACCTGCTTTGTTTCCTTCATAGCAGCTATCATGATCTGAAATTGTATTTATTTCTTTAGTTTATATCTCTCCAATGGCAGTATGAGCTCTATGAAGACAGGGATGTTTTTTCTTATTCACCGTTTAACCCTCAGTGTTCAGAAGAGCATCCAGGATATAGTCAGTGCATGATAAATGTGTGTTGAAGGACTGAATGAATAAGAAAAGGAAAGTAACAATAAAGAATGAAGTAGAGAATGGAAATAACATTGTTTCCCAGATAGCTATCATTCAACACATCGCTAGTTAAACCGGGACAGGGAAGTCCACCAGTCTTGCCCATGTGAAATGTTTTATTAGTACTTTTAGTAAACATCTGGGTGAAAACTAGATTGAATATAGCAAACACACCACTTAACCCAAGTAAATGAAATCATTAAGTTAGCCTAAGATCAGGGAATATGAAAGCGTTACATTGTATGATTGAACTGAATGACTGAGCAGAGAAATTAAATTTGTTTTAATAATTAGGGTGTTAAAAGAGTACTAACTTTTACCATTAGTCATGAGTATATTTACAGTTCTCTTGCTCATCAGGTGCTCCTTTTAGAAGAGGTAGGTTTATTAACCTCAGTCTCTGTTGGTTGCTTATATTCATGCTGTGAGTACACTCGCATTTCTGGTACTGCTGTAGCACGTTTCCACAAACAGATGGAATAGACAGAAGAAAATATCTCCTGTCCACTAAAAAAAAAAAAAAGTTTAAAGACTATGTTTGACACATAACAGATGGCATGAGAAATAGCCTGTCAGATTAAGATCCATGATAATGGATTAGTGAGTCCCCTATAATTAACTACCAATTATTCATCCCATGATTGTATTTCTTTCCACTCTATGTCTACTTTTTATATGATTTAAATCATTGTATTCCATTTTTCCTATTTTCTATTTTTATACATTAACTTTTACCCTGAAGATTTATGTGTTTTGTATTACTGGCTTCCCAGTGGTTTTATCATATTTTCTCAAATTCACATGTTAGAATGGATATGTATTGACAGCAAGGCTATCATGTGTCAGCAGTGTGACTGGCATGTAGAACACATTTAATTCATACTTACTGATTTTAATGAAATATTCCTAATTTATTTAGCCTTTGCTTTATTTTAGGACATTTAGTTTCTTTCTGTTTTTTGGTATTATGGGTGATGATGTGGTGACTCTCTACTTGAATGTCTATGGCTTCGTGATTCTTTTGCCTCATGGTGTTTTAATGAATTCCCATGGGGCAATTTCTCAGTCAAAAGTTGTAAACATTTTTATATCCCTTGATTTGTAAAGAGGTGACATCATTTTATAGTGATACCTTCAATTTTTGAATATTTCTTAGGACTTATAAAATAAGGGTACTTTTGATTTTATCGAGTATTAATTTATTCCTTCTGATATAGCTACAAGTATTCTCCAGTTTCATATAGGCAACAACCTATTTTAGATTTCAGTTCTAGGCTTGTTTTTTCTTTTTTTTGTATGCCATAGCATGTTTATGGCTTTTATCAATATCTAATTTTGTTATGAATTATGCTTCTCATTAATTTTTAAAGGAATTTATAGATCTTTGAGCTCGGACATTCATTAATTATTGAGTGTAATAATAATTATTGTATGCTTAAATTTTAAACATCTTACTTTAGCTGGAGTCTCTAAAACTGATATTTCTGAAGCCCTTTTTTTTTCATTTTTCTCTTTCAATTTTTTGAAATTCTAGTGGCTTTTGGAATTGTTTCAAATTGTTAATACACCCACGTACTCATGATATATGGTACATAATTATAATTCTTTCTTTAGCTCTGTTACTCTACAGAGGAGCAAGATGAGTTAGAAAATCTGTCTTGAGCAGCTGTGATGAATAGGAAAAGAAATGTTGACTATTTAAGATGACTAAATCTGCTTAAAAACCAATTAATGACAGTTTTTTTAAAGGAGATGTTCTTAATATTTAACTTTTTGTTTCCTGGTTCTGTTAAAAATTTTGGAGGATAAAAATTTTCCCCTAATAATATAGCCTCTATGCTAAAGTATCACTATTGATACTAGGATGAGAGCTGTTACTAGTAGTAAGTATAATTTGAGCCTTTTTCATGTGCAACGCACTGAATTTCTTATGCATTTTCTCATTTAATCCTGTTATAATCCCCTTTTCACAGATAATGAAACTGAGGGTTTGAGAAGTTAACTGAAACTTTCCCTGAAGGGGGACACAATATTCAGATTTGGGTCTGTCCTGCTTGAAAACCCTGTGCTCTTAATCAGATGGTAGGCTAAACATACTAGTTTTGATATTTTGCATTTATCTCTAAGGATTTTTTTTAAAAAAAATCTCTTCCTTTCTGATTGTGTGGATTTTTTTTCCTATTTACTGACTTTAATTTTTATTAGTTTACTGGGTATGGAAACAGTATTTCTTTGTGACTTTAACTTATATTTTCCTAATTACTAATGAGGTTGCATTATGTTTATGGACCACATCTCTTATTCAGGAATTAACTGTTGATGTCTTTTGCCCTTTTAAAAATTGGGTGGCTTGCTTTTCCTTAATAACTCATGAGTACTTTACATATTCTGGACATTAATTTTTTACTGGTTTTTTGGCCTGCACATACCTTCTTCCAGTTTTTATAGTGTCATTTAATAACTGAGGTTCTTAATTTAATTTGATTTATTTACTGAAGTACATACAATAAAGTGCACAAATCTTAGTATACACTCCATGAATTTTGACATGTGTGTACACTTATAACCATATTGAGATATCAAACATTTTCACTAATTTTTTTCCCCTTTCACCTGTTTCACTCATTCCTCCATCCCCTAAGTGAAATGGTATGGTATTTGTCTTTCTCTGTCTTATTTCACTTATACCTAGAATTGATTTATATTTATAATGCAATGTTGAGATCCAATCTCAGTTTTTACCCATACAGATGCCTAGTTAAATCAACACAACTTATTGAAAACTTTATTCACTGTTTATCAATAGTGCTGCCTCTGACACATACCACATTTCAACATGTATGAGTTGAAATCCGTGTCTGGGTTTTCTATTATGTTTCATTGGTTAGTTTAAGCACCCTATGCTAATACCCCACTGTCTTGATTATATATTCTGGACATTACATGATACCCCACTGTCTTGATTATAGTAGCTTTATAAGAAGATAATATATGGTAAGTCCCTCATCTTATTGTTCTTAAAGTGTGTGTCGGTTATTTTGGAGTCTGCCTCAGAGTTGAAATATTAAGTAAATAAATTTTTAATTTTTATCCAAAATGTTCTTGATCACCAGGTATGGATGTGCACTGGGACAGCCAGCTTTCTGTACCTCTGCACAGAGCAGTCCTAGTTTTCTTGAATCTGTACTGCCTGATTTCAGTCTGTTTCCTAACCCTAGGCTCCTTCCTTAAAGAGTGCTTGTCCTTCACCTCACTCCAGACTTGATCAAGGTAAAATTGGTTCTGGTCCTGAACCTTTCTAATATGTTCATTATCTAATAGTAGTTTTATATTTAATGGTTTACAGTATATGTAAAACACTTCTGAAAAGTCAAAAGAACTTTTTAAAATACAGTATAGGAAATTGTTTTTCATTAGAATTTCATTAATATTTCCTATGTTTTGCAAGATTTTGGCACTTGGTCCTCTGTGGGCAGTAAACAAAGTGAGCTTGATAAAATTGCACCATTTATGATCCCAGGTTCCAGTAGAATGCTTGTTCTTTCAAGGTCTTGTTACATTCATCCCTACTCTTATTGAAAATGGCACATATTGGTAGCAACCCTTTCTGATATCTGCAGGTAGTTACTACATACCTGTTCATAGTCCTGATCACTATTTACTTTACAAGTTCTTAACCTGGGGACCATGGAGAGGACTTCAGGGTATTTTAGAAAAACTTGGAGTAGTGTGAAAAAATGTGTCATAGGACCATTTTTAAAAAGAGTTCATAGTTTTTGTCATTCATTTTTCAGTTATTCACTGAATCATCATTCATCTCAATTCCCCAAAACAGAAGTAGACCCAAAGAAAGTTATAAAGCATCTTTATTCTCCAAACCTCATCCATGTTTATTTAACAACTTTCACCCTAATTCCAGACCTTTTAGATGCCTATTTTGACCATATTTTCTGTTCCTATCCTTTTATCTATTTCCTATACTAATTTTAGTATTTTTTGTCTGCTACTGTCTTTGTTTTTAAGGCAGGGAGGGCATGGGCATTTGGTCTTTGTTTTTAATTGATATCATGATTATTCTATAGTTGCATAAATGGCATATTTAGAGAGGGAGGGAGAAAGAGACAGTGTAATTTGGAGAATGTAGGCCTTTGGGATGATCTGCTGGTGTGAACTGGGTATTTGAAATCTGTTATTCATGTATTCAGGTTTTATGGGGTCTGAAACTTGTATAATTGTGCAGACCACATTTTAGAAAAATTAGTACAACCTTGTAAATATAAAAGTAGGTACAATAATGAATATTTATTTTGCATGAGGAAAAAATAAAAATTACAAATTTGATCAAGCTGACAAATATCACTAATATCACAAAATCCAGAAATATATCTTGTTAAGTAACAGCTTAACATATTTCTGTTTTCTCCTCCATTTCTGGTTCCTATACTTCAATTTTCTCTTTATCAATAATTTTACAAAACATCAGTGATTTTACAATATAATTTTTGTAGAGAATATAGAAAGCTAAGTCAGTTTTTCTTCTAGCATGATCATCATATTTTGCCTTTATTAGTGGTGATTGAGCTGTGCATACCTCTTTGTAGTACTGCTACTGGGTTGTGCCTTACAAACCTGGGAATTCTCATCAATTTAATGTACATTTCTCATCAAAAAGGAAAAAAAAATCAGTACAGAGTGTTCATAATGACATATGTCCAAATAGCAAATATATTTTTTGAGAGGAATTTTCACTTTGAAGAAGCATTGATGTAAATCAGCTCCTCTGTCACTTAAAATTTTAACACATTTAAGGATTGGAAGACTTTTCCACAGTCCAGATTCTGCCTCATATGTTTAAAACCCTGTTTCTTTTCCACTAGTCAACACTTCCAGGCCAAGCACTGCTTACTATTTCTATCTTTGTTTCATCCTCTTAGTGCTATTAATACCCTTCTGCTGGTCTTTTCCAATCCATTTTATTTTATTGGAGGAATTTTAAAACCGAGGTGATTCCCAGGACAAAGCCTTCCGACTGATAGGAACAACAGTAAGAGTAGCTGGGCAGTGTCCAGTGCTGTGTGTCAGCTTGGGCTATAGCCCTGTGCCATTGGGCCTTAAAGCAACTCTCTGGGGTAATCACTGTACTGACCCCAATTTTACAGAGGAGAAAACTGAACTTGTTGGGATTTCCTTTGAGGTCTGTCAGACTTCGAAGCTTGTGTTCCAAACCACTACAAGCCTCTTTTCAGCTATTTATATTTGTGGTGGGGTGGCTTGAATCCAAACATGACCTGATATTTTTATTAATATGAGTATATGAATAAGATGTTAATAATATAATTACACTTAATTATTACTATATATTTTCCAACCACAATTTCCTGTACTCTTGGATTTTCTTAATTTAGTCATTCTAGCTCTTTCAGCAACAAATCACTTTATAACAAATTACCTGTAAAACCAAAAATAAGTCAAAGGTGATTATTAGAATGAAATTTAATATCTCAGAATCGTATGCAATAATGTATTATTTTGTAATAAGAAGAGATCCAATCCTTGGTTAAAAAAATAAGCACCACAAAATAAAATAGCCAGTCCTTGTGAGTCGAAATATAGAAATTACTGCTTTCATCAACATTTTTACTAAAATTGCTTTGAGTCTTTGTGAATGACCACAAAATATTATTTTTCCTCATCTTTGTTGTTAAGGTTCAGGGTGTGAGTGCGTCTGTGCATAATTCCAACTTTGCCAAGCAAATTGGCAAAGTCAGCGCAATCCTAAAGTCAAAATCTATCCAATTCTTTCTTTTCTCTGTTGAGTGAGAAGTTTGCTGGAATGGGTTTGCTCTGGTTAGGTTGACTCTCTTGTCCTTGTTTTAAGACACTTTTCTCTGAAGCAAAGGGAAAGAAAATTGCGCTCCAGTCCTAAGCATGGTCTGTATATACTGCCACCCGACTACTTCATGTTACTTTGTTGTTCTCCAGAGAGTAATTATCTAGCCAAAGAAATTTATCTCATTTTAAACGACACTAGAGATATTAATAAGCAGGGATTCTGGAGCTAGAGGCTTGGATTTGAATCCCACCTCCACCACATACTGGCTGTGTTTACCTTTGACAAGTGATTTAACGTTTTTGGCCCTCAGTTTCTTCATCTGTTCCACGAGGATAACCATACCACAATCATATTAATTAAATTAATGTTATTTACATTATTTTATATTAATAAAGAGGTCATTATATTAGAAATATATATGTAATAACATGATTGTTGTTATAGATGAATGAACTTTACAGATGATAAAGGTTATGTCTGGCCAATATTTTTTAAGATTTCAAAGCACAAGCCTTTATTTTTGTAATGTTTGTTTCTATAAATGTGATTCCTTGAATAAAAGGAAAAACCCCTCAAACTTTGAAGATATTATTTATTGTTTAGTATCTTCACTAATATTACATTTATATATAAGCATAATGGGTAGACTATATTTCCTCCAATATGCATACTTTACAAAAGATAGCAGAAATATATTATGTTTTGGTTTCATCTACTTTGAAATTTTGAAAAATGTTTGGAGCCAGTTAATGTAACAAACTTTTTCCTCCTAGTATCATTCTATTTCTATATCTGTAGTTATAATTTTTTTGGCCTGAAAAATGTTGAATTTATATCATAAAACAGGACTGGCTTTATTTCTAACTATATTGACATTAGAATAGGGCTAGCTTTTCTGCTAACGCTTCTACACTCTATCTTTTAAAATTTAAGTTTCATTTATTTTCTTTTGATTGCCAATCTAGTATATTCAGTGTGCTACCATTTGGAATCTGCCATTAAAAAATACCTCAGATATATTTGAGAAATCTGTGTCATTCTTTTCCCATTATCAACTGTTGTTTTTTTCTTCTTTTTATTTTTCCGACATCTGTTCTGAGTAGCTCAGATCCA
The DNA here is from genome assembly GCF_030020395.1 of Manis pentadactyla. Lineage (NCBI taxonomy): Eukaryota > Metazoa > Chordata > Mammalia > Pholidota > Manidae > Manis > Manis pentadactyla. Next base: position 59,220,447 of record NC_080023.1, on the reverse strand, counting down.
CTTTATCTGGGCGGTCACTTTGTACTAAAAGTTACTTGACCTTCAAGAATCTGTAGATTCAGCCAGAACTGGGTCAGATTTGATCCTCCCCAGTTGTAGGCACCTGGCCAACTCCTCTGGTGTTAGGCTTTGACACTCCTAAAGGTCTGTAGGTGATTTCATGAAAAGGTCTGCTGTCCTTTCACTTGTCCTCAGTCTCTCTACAGTGAAAATAATGGAAATTGCATGTTAGTGCTATGTTCTTTTGGAACATCTCATTTGATGCAGTTTCTCTTTCTTTTTTTATTTGTCTTCCTCACTCCTCCATCCTTCCTTCCATCTTTCCACTCCCTCTCCCTTCCTTCCTTTATTTCTCTCTCTCTTTCCTTCCTTTTTTCCCCCCTTCTCCCTCCACTCCTCTTCCCCCCCTGCTCTTTCTCCTCTTCTTAAGTCATCTTCTGAGTTAGTGATGGGTGGAAACATTCACACGCTGTTTTTGTAGATCTGGTCCTCCTGTTGGTGCCCTTACGAAGGCCTTTCTGGCAGGGCAGGTGAGAAACGGTCATGGTGTCCCAGCCACCCAGCTGGGATGGGCCGGAACACTGATTGGAGAAAAGCTTCATGAAGCCTGTGTTCTGGAGTAACAGAGCATTAGTCACAAACTGTGGCTTACTATAGGCTTTCTTAAATGCCGAAACCATGGCAGGCCATGTGGGTATTTGCAGTATTGTTCCACCCAAGGCCTAGGAAAAAAATCTCAAAGACAAACCAGTTGCTACCTCTACACAGGCATCACAGCTTCCAGGCTGTGAAAGAGTTCTTCACAGAACAATAATTTGGGGATTTTTAACAACACCTAGTGGATTGGATGGAGCCTTTTGTAGTTCTGGTGCTCTTCCAGAGACATAATAATGAGCAAGTCTCACCTGGAAAACAAAGAGGGATGTCCTTTTTCTAGTGCAGGGTGTCTCACATGCTTTTCCGTGGTGCTGAAGACTGGTCACGTGGCTCCTGTGAAGTGAAAAGAATATGATTCCAAGCAGTGATCATGTGAAGGAAGATGTGGCATCAGGTTTGCCCACTCCTTTTTTAAACCAAACAGTGTAATATAACCTTTGAGTCAGGCCTGGGGTCATAGACCCTGAGATTGTTGGGGTCATTTTTCAGAACAGTGTAGTGTGAGGGCTTGAGAAGGTATGTGAGTCACTCTTTTGGGTGGTAGAGACACCATGGTCAAAATGTCAGACAAAATTTCTAGGAGAGACAGATAATGAACCAATAAACATACATGAAAACTATCAGATTAGCAGAGGTCTAAGTGTTATGCAGAAAAATAAAATAGGGTGATGTGACAAAAAGTGACTGAGGCATTTGAAGTGGTTGGCAAGAAAAGGCATTGAGGTTGAAAGCTGAAAGAAAAGAAAGTATGAGATGTGGGGGATACAGGAGGATCAGGGGCAAAACATATTCAGACATAGAGAGCTGCTAAGGAGGTCAGTGAACTACAGGGTGGGTGTCAGAGAGATTGGGAAGAAGCCACATCTTGTATGACTTTGTAAGCCAGAGCAAAATGTTTAATTGTAGGTGTAATGGGGAGCTATGAAGGATTTTAAGCAGAAAGGAGATATGGTATGATTTACTTTTTAAAAAATGATCACCTTGCTATGTAGACAATGGAACAGGAGAGGGCCACGGAGGCTCGCGCACAGGCTCTTGCTTTGCAGGTGAGAGATGATGGTGGTTTGAGCCAGTAGCTCTAAGAGGTATGGGGAGAAGCATTGGGTTTGGGATGTGTTTGAGAGTAGCTTGAATAGACTTGCTGATAAAGGTGGTATGTAGAGTGAGAAAGAGGAAACAGTGATAACTCAGATCTCAGATGTGAGAGAAGTTACTGATGGGCCTTTTTCTGAGATGGACATGACTGGGGGAGCCATTGGCTTAGACAGCAAACTCAAGAGTTCTGTTTTGGCCATGGAGAGTTGAAGATTCCTGCCAACTACTCCTGCAGAACTGTCAAGGAGATAGTTGTATAACCAAGAGTGGAATCTCACAAAGAGGTTAGAGCTGGAGAGTTAGGTGACCTCACAGTTGGAATGCTCTTCAGAGCCATGGGATTAGATGGGATCACTAAGGGAAGTAAGTGGTCAGAAAAGAGGAGATGGCCCAGACCAGAGCCTTCATGCACCCTACTTTCATGGTTTAGAGAAGGAGCTAGTAAATGAGACAGAGAAGGAATAGTCAGTAAGGTGGTAGGAAAAGAAGAAGAATATGATTTCTTAAAAGCCAAGGGAAGATAGTGTTTTTAAAAATGAGACAAAGATGGCTATAGGTTTTGTGGATCTGGAGCTTAATCAATATGTGGGGGTCCTTTTAATGATAAATAATGCAGAATTATTAATATAAGATTAGGCACTAATGTGACCATTAAGAATGAGAAAGAAACCATGAGAAATTACCAAGAGCTAAAAATGCCTCAAATATCACACAATTCAGGAAAAAAATTAATTGAAACACCTGTTGCACTAATATAAACACTTTCTCCTGTATTTTTTTTTTGGGGGGGGTTGCTAGTGGTGGAGTGTTTACTCTTGGATTATTTCTTCATATTACAATTTCATAACACATTTAACAGAGATAGCGGAAAGCTGATTAGTTCAGTATTTACTGTGGCTGGTTGAAATTATATTTTTATTGTTGATAAATTTAGTTTTTTTTTAGTAATACAGCCTATTACTGATAACACCACATAAGTTTCTAGGTTTATTGCCAAAATGTGGGGAGGATTTATCAAGTTTATTTCATATATGAACTTTATGGTTTTAGGGCATTTCCAGTTTTCACACATAGTGACTAGTCCTAAATAATCTTTGAATTGACAACACTTATAAGCCAGTTTGTTTCTGATGGCTTTGTGTCATTACCCAGGAAGGCCATTCTACCCTGGGGATGATTAGCAACAACTGAACTTTACAAGAAAGTTACTGAATGTACTCCCAACTCAATTTCTATCTCTACAGAGCCCCAAAATGCTCACCAGTGCCTCCCCACTGTGGTTGGAGGAGAAGTCCAAGTGAAAGAGGGAGCACTCAAAACAAGCTGAGGTTAAAAATACATTTGCAAACTTAAACGTGCATCATGGAAACATTGTTAGGGTTTCCCCTACCCATTGTCTTAGAAGTGGCCTGTGCAAATAAGGGCCAAACCTCAAACTTCTTTAGTTTCCTTGGGCGGAAGAGAGTAAGAAGGTGATGTGCAAACAGGACAGGCAAAAGATCAGGTGAGATAAAAAAAAAAGAGAGATCCCCACTGGATTTACACTCAGATTTTAACTCTTTAGGATAAAAAATAGGTCTAGGTCTTTGGTGAAAATTCTGTGTGAGTAGTAATATGATGTGCCTGGCAAATCAAACTGGTGAAATCTTTAGGTTAGCTTTTTAGATATAAGCTACATGGGGTAGCTGTTTTCTTCTTTGCAACAAAGGAAAAGACAAACTTTGGCTGAGTCTTGCCACAGTAGTGTCAGATAGAACTAAGTGTGCTCTTTATATTTAATATCTGCTATGAAATGTGTAAATGAAGATGTAAATGATTAAGATGAAGAAGAGTTTGGAAGAATCAAAGAGGTTTTTCAATTAAGTTTAGTTCCTTTTCATTTCACATCTCAAAATCTGAGTTGTTTTTGAACATGGGAAAAACCTAAGTAGGTTTCATGCGTACATTTTGTCAAATTTATTTTCAAATGTGGTGTCAGGGAGAAAGTCCTGACGCAAATTTTGCAGTAATTGAATATAAACTTAGTAATTTTGTTTGCGATTGAAGTTCTGTTTTTGAAGTCAAATAAATTTGGGCTGAGATCATATTATTTGTCTAAATAATCAATATTAACTGCATGAAAGTAGGTCAGAAGGGGAGTTGGAAGGCAGTACTTGGAAGAGAAGAGGGATGTGAGTTGAAGTAATGGGCTACTCCCGTGGCCTCCATGGCAGCTTCTTTCTTTGCTCCTTTTGCTCATTCATGTTGGCAGTTGGAATAACAGCAAAGAAAGGTACAAGGGTATCAGATACTGGTATTTAGTAAGTTCTGACTGAGGCTAGAGCCCTTGCCTTATCTGCAATCTGTTCTATTACTTAGATGAATTGTAAGAATAGTTGCCTTTGACAAGAAGAGAGCTGGGAGTGCAGAATATGAGAGCAATGAAAAGAAAATGGTACTGATGTTTAGGATTGGTTTAGCCCCCTCTGAATTTTATTTACTTTGCTGATTCAAGAAAAGCCTCTGAAAAATCATTCTGTTGTTTCTTTTCTAGCCACTCAAAAACAGCAATTTTAGGTGTTCAATTTGGTTAGCAGATTTGCTAAGGTAGTTGAGGGGGGATGCTATGGGCAAGTTTCCTATATGCTTGATTCAGCCAAACTAGAGATGGAATATAAAATATCTTAGATTAACTAGTTCAACCTTCTATCCAAAAACTATTCTGAATAGGTAGTGCGTCAGCCTTTCCATGAATAGTCCAATTACTACCCTCTCATAGGTCTGCCCTGCACATACTGTTGGAGAGTTATACTTTGAAAGTTCTCAGATTAATCAGGGATCTTCTCTTTCACATGATCCTTCATGTATTTGAAGACTTCATCATGGCCTTCCCCTTACAGTTTTTTTTTTATTCTGAGTGTGCGATGGTGTCTGAATCACACGCGGTTCTGATCACTTTCCCTTTAGTTATGGTCGCTCACACTGCTTCCAGAAGAGCCCTGACTTTGTTCATTGTTTTATGCTCCCAGTTGTTCTTGGAGATGACCTCTTCTTCCCAGTTCCAGAGGTAAATCATGATTAGAGTGAGTCATTCATTGTGGTCTCCTTACCTTTGCAAGGGACTGGTTTAAGCATAGTCATGCAGCCAGTTCTGGCCTTGAGGCCAGAGAGGAAGTGTTATGGATGTGGAATTGTCAGTAGCTGACACCTAGAACTGCTGCAGTAGTTTGGAAAATGGGGAAGGCATAACTAGAGTACAGGTATGAGGCAGAAAGACTGAAAGTCCTGGGATCCTTGAGGTCCTGTTGAGCAGCTGGCACTCCTTCCACTTATGTTATGTCCTTCCACATAGTATCTTTTGTATGAGATGATTAATCCTTTCCTGTTTCCATTTCTTATAGTTTTCTCTTCTGTTACGTGCCACTCTAAGCATCTTAACAGAATAGAAACTTAATCCCTTGTATTATTCTAATTTACCTTTAATTTAAGCAATGATACGCTTAACATTGTTATTAGTATCTTCTCCATGGAATTTTTAGGTTTAACTGAAATCTTTCTTTAATAAATCATGAACATAGGTAGAACCATATAAGATGGTTGATGTGAAAATCAAATTATCTTCTAAAATTTTACCCTGGAGTTAAGATGGCAACATTAGGCAGACTTTTTCTGCAGAGGGTTTAACACTGGTTAAAACACTGGTTTAACATTGGCTGGTTGAGCCTGTCATATCTTTAAGTCAGCTCTCCACCTCGTGCACGTTATATTTGTTTAGCTAATCTGCTTTTCACAACTAGGTCTTGCAGATAAGAGTAACATTTTGCTATTGTGTTGTTGGTTCTGTTTTCCTGTTCAGCCTTTCAAATAAATGCATTAACACATCACATTTGACTCTTATAGAACTGCTTTCCTCTTAGTATTCAAATTATGAAGGGCTGTATATTTAATTGAGGTTTTGAAGCAGGTTGAGAAACTTCGCCACAGATGAGTAGAACATTTGGAGGCTACTAGGTGGCTGAACTAGGTGGTGTGTGGTGTTTGTGGCATTAGACTCTGGAAAAGAGTATTTTTCCCAGATTTACCTCCCTTTTTATCCTCCAAGATTTATGCTTATAAATATGCACAAGTATTTATTTCGTGCTCTTTTTATACACAAAATGTATACCTGTGCCATTTACTGCTATTAAGTGTTACCTGTTTTTTAACAGCTTTATTGAGATACAATTTAAATACCATACAATTCACCTATTTAAAATTCAGTATATTCCCAGAATTGTGCAACCATCACCACAATTAATTTTAGAACATTTCATCACCCCCCAAAGAAACCCTGTGCCCATTAGTAGGCACTACATTTCCTCCCATTCCTTTCCTGCTCCCTCAGTTCTAGGCAACCACTCATCTATTTTCTGTCTCTGTGCATTTACCTTATTTAGGCATAGCGTATGTATGGAATCGTAAATATGTGGTCTTTTGTGACTGGTTTCTTTCGCTTAGCATGTTTTCAAGTTTCATCTATGTTGTAGCACACATCAATTCTTTATTCCTTTTTATTGCAGAATGGTATTCCATTGTATGGCTACGCCACATTTTATTTATCCACTCTTCAGTTCAGGAACATTTGACTTGTTTCTACTTTTTTAATCTATTTTGAACTGTATAGTATTGTGATCTGAGTTTATCCTTTACTTCCTTCACTTTGCATCCCAAATTGTAAAGTCATACAGATAAACTCTGCTATTTTCCTCTGATTATATCCAGCATTTGCATATGCCATTTCCATGTGTGAGACTTTGTTAACTAACCACTTAGTTCCTTAAACTGTGTTTATAGCTTCATACAAAATAGGAAGAATGAAAGGGAAAACTCAGCACAGATCCAAACACAAATGCCTGTACACATAAATCCCTGGATTTAAAAAGTTAGAGAAATTCACATGTGAGCACACTACTTTTAACAGACAGTAATTGTAAACCTAGGTTAAGACTTACATTGGAAAAAAATACCCTGAGGTGTTTAATGTTTATCCATAAATGTCCAGGATAAGACCATGATGACAGCTACCAACTTATTTTTTATGATCTTGGAGAGACATGAGAGGAATAAATTTTTATCATGCGTCACACACAGAGATTTGCATACCTCTTTCACCTCCCCATTTAGGATTTGGTGAGGGAAGCAGGGAATTCTTTCCTTATTTGTTTTTCTAGGAACAGGAGAAGGAACTGTCTGTGCACTTAAGTGTTTGTATTTTCTCCTCAGAAGGGAAGTCAGCACCAGGTCCGTTTTTACTCAGACACGCAGAGTGGTGGCTCTGTAGCAGTTCCTCTTGCCTGCTGCCATTGTGGCTGATAACTGAGCTGCTTTTTAAGTTTCATATGTAAGAATGTATGGTGTGGTCATGCGTACAAGGACTACTCGTCATGGTGCTCACTTACCTGTGTGTTTCAGTTCCACATACACAGGACCTGGTCTCCCTTGGACGGCCATCCTGCAGCCCCTAGTCTCATGCAGCTTACAACTGGTCAACTATAGATGACAGAGAGCCACCAGAATGACCAGTATTATTCTGTTCTGTTGACAGGGTTTTGAGATATAATTGACCTAAATATAATTTAGAATTTCATCAGTTCATTTTAATACAGATTGTGCTGGATTGCTTAGCAATGAACCAGTTGTGAAAGGCTTGAACTACGGAAAACTATTTCAACACACACTTGTGAGAATCTACCAACTGCCCGGGAGTGTGCTGAATAACTTACAGTGGCAACTCTTAATCAGATTATTGCCTTGGTGCAGATAAAGGCATTTTCAACCCCCGAGAGTGAGCTCTGTGATGGTAGGGACTCAGGCTGTTTTTACTAAATTTTCTTTATATTATACTTGGGACATTTTTGTCTCAAGTACAGTTCTTGGTGTGTGGTAGGCACTCAACAAATATTTGTTAAATGAATGAATGCATAATTTTAACTTTGTATTCAAGGGCTATAGTGTAAGTGTGAGGAACATGGAAGGAACGGTGTACCTAAAATTCCCTTAAGGGAGGGAATTTTGGGCATACATGCCTTTTAACTGGTTTTCAATGACTGAGAAAGATTTCACAACAGGCAGATAAGAGCAGGGAACTAAATTATGAAAATTACTTCTCATCTTCCAGATATCATGATAGATAACAACACTCTTGTCAGTTGAACAAAGTAGTAGTATTATTCCATTCTATTATTACTGTTGTATTATATTATAACATAGTACATAGTATAGCAATCCCTTTATTATGGTGGTATTATTATTATACAAAGGGAAAATTGGAGTTTGGAGACACTAGGTGACTCCCAAGGTCAAAGAGCTTCCAGTGATGGGTCTAGGTTTTTAACTAAAGGATATCTGTCACTCCTTTCCCTATGCAGAACCAATCCTCTCCAAAAGAGTGATAAGTAACTTCCCAAGTAACAGCTAAAGATCTAATTTCAAGATGAAAAAACACCAGAAAACTGCCTCTTTCTTGCTACTAGTTAAAATGTACCAGTAAGCTTTTTCATGGAACACTGCCTCCCCTGGCCCTCCAAGCCACCCGTCTGCCGTGCATCCCGTGAAGGTGAACTCTCTCGTCTGCTCCCCTCTGGTGTCTCTCTCAGAACTCACACTGGGAGAATCCCCAGCCACAAGGGGAGGCCAGTCTTTGAGATATGGCAGTTTAGGTGCTAGACATGTGAGTGAAGATCCTTCAGATGATTTCAGACCTCAGCCATTTGCATCCCTCCCAGACATTTAAATCTTCCCAGCAAGTTCCCAAACACTGTGGAGCATAGATAAGCCATCCTTACTGTGCCCTGTCTGAACTCCTGGCCCACAGAACCCAAAGGAAACATGACGGCTGGAGTGGCAGCAGACAGCTAGTGTCCACGAGGAGAGGTCATTAGAATTGCTCAGGTGTCAGCCTCAACCATCAAGTAGCAGAACAGCAAATGTAGCCACTCACTGAGTTCTTGTTAGGCTTCCATTTCATTTTAATGTAGTTTGGAAACACCAGAAAATGGTTCTGCATAGGAAAAGGCTTTGAATATTTTAGTTCAGTATATTTCAACTACAGTGCTGAGTTGACTGATGAATAAACCAAGACCAGCTCTGTGTTTAATCTTTTCCCCCGTGACAAAGATGCAGCCTCTGATGAAAGAAACATTGTAATAGAGTAGGATTCTCCTAATCTGGAGAGGATTGGTAGCACATGCAATGAATAATGGACATCTGTGAATAATGAGACTGCAGTGTTTGATAACAAAAAGTATTCTAGAGAATACTTACAGTGGTTGTGGAATCTGTGAGCATACACAGGAGTTGGAAACCATGAAATTTCTAAATCAACTCCTTTGGAATGCTTAGAGACCAAGGCGCTATCTTTCCCCTGCCTTAGTCTCAGGGTCTGAAGCTGGTGGAGGAGGCTGTTTAGCCTCTTTCTAGAGAGTAGGAAAGGAGTGCCTTATGCTCCACTTTATCCATATGGGGCTGAATCTCTGTCTCTTCAAACAGCGATAGAATTCAAAAAATTGTTCAAGAACCTCAATTCCTATCTTACTCCATGTACAAAAATTAATTTGAGGTAGATAATACACCTATACATGTAAATCTAGAACCAAATAACTTCTAATAGAAAGTTTTGGGGCAGATAAAGATTTCTTAAGCAGGCCACCAAAAGCAGTAATTGTAATACCAGTGATAAGTTGGACTTCATCAAAATAAAAAATTCTGCTCATCATAAGGTACCATTAAAATAATGAACAGACAAAACAGACTGGAAAAAAATTCACTATGTAAATAAATAAATAAAAATAAAATATATTTTGACATGTGGTAGGCACTCAAAAAATATTTGTTGAAGGAATAGTTATAAACAAATAAATAGTTAAAATGTATATAAATAAGTAAAATATATTTTTACATATGCATATGAAAAACAACTTGGGTACTAAAGAAATCCTACAAATCAGTTATGAAAAGATGAATCCTCAAATTTTTTTAAATGAGCAAAAGAAGTGAACAGACATCTCACAAAAGAAGACATGCAAAATGTCAATAAATACATGAAAGGTATGGTATAGTCATACAGCACAATACTACTCAGCACTACCAAGAAACTACTGATCCATGTGACAACATGGGTGACTCTCAAAAACATTCTGGAAGAAGCCAGATTCAAAAGTCTACATACACTGTCTCTATTTCCTTGGAGTCTGAGAATAGATTTCTTTAAAAAATCTATGATGGTAGAATCAGAAAGTGGTTGCTTGAGGAAGGGAGAGAGAAATTAACTGGAAAAGGCCATAAGAGAACCTTTTGATTCTGACAGCTATATGCTATTTTTTGTTTTTAGTGTTGATTACCTAGGCATTTGCAATTGGGAAGATTCCTACTGGACACCTAATAGTTACATTTTTATTGTATGCCAATTTTACTTCAATTAAACGACGCAAACAAAAGTAGGGTTGATTTTCTCAATAGAACTCTTCAAGTAATAAAGAGTAGAAACTCAAATGGAATAGACATATTTTCCCTCCATGGGGCTTAATGGAATTATTTTGAACTTATTTTTGGGTGGGCAAAATTGACACAGTAGGACGTTTTACATTTTCCTTAGTGTTCCTTTTGTATAAAGTTCTCACCTGCACTGTACTGTATCTTCACAGGAAGAAGGGGAAGTGTGTCAAAGGCACATGGGAATGTGAGCTTGGGAAGAGGTTGCTGTGGCTGATGTGAAAGTTGTGACTGAACATTGCTGTGGGCCAGGTACTGAAAGGCTAAGGCTGAGGTGGTTGGGGGACTGAATGAGCATCATATACTGTGCTAAGAAGTTTAGACTTCATTGTCTAGCAAACAGATATCCGTGGAAGTTTTTAAGTGGGAAAGCACCCCTACTGCTCACACCAAGAAACTGACTGGCTTTCTGGAGAGTAAGCTAAAATCTGGAGAAATTGGTGGCAGGGATATTATTGTTTGAAGATGTTGCTTTTACTATAGAGCAATTGATCTACCATAAAAATGCCCTTTAGGTTCTAACATATTACCAGATTTTCATGCATGATTATAAAATGCTATTCAAACCTTTGTCTCTTTTGAAATTGTTTGAAAAATGCTGTGAAGCTCATCTTTCCTCTTTGATGCTTTTTTACATTATTAGTATTTATAATAATTATTCTTTTGGGCAAGAAAAACCTTTAGCGAAATTGTGAAGTTTGCAGTATTAGTGGTATTTCATTGTAAAATAGTTTGCTTTTTTTTCTATTTGAAGTAGAAAATGTGTTAACCAATGTTCTGCTGAAATTTTGCACTGACATTGTAAGACATATTCCTTATCTTTCTTAGTGAATTTGCAGACAATTGAAGAGTGAAAAAAAACAAAAAAAATGGAGAAAGTCACACTTTTTCTTCTAGGGGATTATTACTTTTGGAAATATATTTTAAAGTCTCAGCACACACCTTTTCAGAAAATGATTTATTTAAACAAAATTACTATGCCAAGGTAAGGCTTAAAACAGTAACATAGCAACTGTAGGTACACATTTAATTTTGTGAGAAAAATGGCAAGCAAAATGTCTTGAGCATGAAATGAATACCCATTGCCAATTCAATAATCTAAAATATCTCACATAAAGAAAAACCACATTGGTTATAATGGTGATATATTTTTTATAACATTTTAATCTAATATGATTTTGTCATTCATGTTTTTTAAAAAAGAACTGTAAGAATTGTTAAAAGATCACACTGGTCACTGTTACTGGTTATATACATAACATCTAAGAAATATTTCATCTAAAAAAGGAAAAAATGATGGAAACAGATGACTGCATTATTTGACTGAAGACTTACTCATACACGATTTCATTTTAAAGGAGCTAACGGTGGTGGAGGAAAAACATGTGGTTTGGCGCTTGAATGTCATAAAACAAAGTTAATATACTTATTCAGTAAAGCTTTTTGAAAAATGAGCTAATTCTTAGGAAGCTTAATACTTTTTTGTTGTTGCTCAAGCTAGTTAGTTACTGTGATAGTAAGGATTCTGATGCATTTTATGAATAAATACTTAATGAAATGATATGTACTACTTTTCTTTCAAAAACTAAATCTATCTTGATTGCCATTTATTAAGTTACATTGGTTCAATCCCAGGGTCCCAAAGCACAAAAAATTAAATAGAGCATAATTTTGACCTTTCATAATATATCAAACCTTCACTTTGTAGATGCTGAAGTATTTTCTACTTAGAAGATTCCACTGATTTCACTTTAGTGCATTATTAATAATCACTGTATAAAACCCATAATGAATATATGTCTACCCAGGAGTTAGGTAGCCTTGTGATCTTGAAGGTAAAGCAGTAGTTAGTGGATCTTGTGACCTTAAGCAAATCAATGTTTTTGATTTTGTTTTGACACTGCCGTAGTTATAGTATAGTACAGAGAGGGTGACCAGTTGTCCTCATTTGCCCTGTGCTGAGGAGTTTCCCTGGGAAATGGGAAATTTAGTGCCAAAACTAGGATGGTCCCAGGCAAACCAGACAGGTTGGTTACTCTATGTCCGCAAGACCTTTACAGGGGTTCTGTGAGGTCAAAATTATTTTCAAAATAGTACTAAGACATTGTTTGTTCTTTCACTCTCATATTCACTCAAGTGTACAGTGGAGTTACCAGAAGCTACAAGAGGTATGCTATTGCAACAGACTGAATTCAGAAGCAGGTAAGGGAATCTAGCTGCCTTCTCTTAGGTCAGACATAAAAAGAATTGCAAAAATGTAAAGCAATGCCACTCTTCTCACTAAGTTTTGTTTGTTTTGAAAATCATATTTTTCATAAAACATTTATTTTACCATGTAATGGGCTATTTTGTTTTGCAATGAATGAATACATATTTTATTTTAAAATTTTAATGCAATAAATACCAAGAAATGTAACCTACATAAACAAATGCTCTTTGGGGATCTTCAGTAATTTTAAAGAGTGTAAAAAAGTCCTGAGACCAAAGCATTTGAGAAACATGGATGTAGAATTTTTCTCCATGAAAGAAGGAACAGTATCATACACTGAGCTTTGTTTATGGGCCAGAAATCCCAGGTCATCTTATTCCTTTTACATCTGTGTGTAGTCGTGCTGCTTCCCAGTACCCTGATTTCCATACAGGTAGAGCAGAGGTGGGTGCTGTCAGTTTACTTTGGCTTAAGCTCACTCTAAATCATAAAAGCTAAAACTCAAAAGAAAAAAGAAATTTGTGGGAACTCAAAAGGATGAAACTGTTCCACCCAATGAAACACCCATCCTCCTTAATGGAAAGATCTTACGGATCGTAAGGGTACCTTTGTATGTTTCTCCAAATTTGTCTAGATTTTGTCAGTACTACTATTAGTGTAAAACCTAATGTTAATATTGTGAATGAAATATATACCACATGACTCCACCTAGCAGTGTGAGACCAGAAAGATTCTGGTTTTCTACACTTTATGAGTCTGAGTTGTTAGTGCTGCCATAATCAAAGCCGCATAAATCTAAGAGAGCTCATCCTAGTATTGCTTCTGTTGTCAGACTTCCTGAAGGACTGGTTTGTAATGGACCACATGGAGACCTGGCTGAGAGCTTTGGGCTTGGTGAATATTGTTGACCACACAACCCTAGCAGAGTGTATTCTGTGTCAATTTTTCAACCTAAACACTTACTTGAGAGTGATAAATCATGATAGAAATTAGATTACGATCATGGTCATAAAATCCTTAATACCCACTAAGGGAGAAAGATCCATGGGCAAAAATCTGATAATCTTTGTGTTTCCATACATTGGTGAAGGGCTTTCTTTTATAAACGTTCAATCACTTTGAAAATATTTTAGAAACTTTGTTCACAAATCTTTGGTGTCAGATGGTTCTAGTGGTACAAATTCTTCCATGGTGATTCTTATTAAAGAGATTAATTTTCTTTCTCAAGGATAACTTCTCTGATAAGATTTAGTGATAAGGGGTGATTTCTGTGTGAATTAGTTTTTCAGAATACCCATGTTGCACCTTTCAGCTGTACTTTTAATTGTTGCCATACTTAAGAATGTCCCATAACGTGAACAGCACAGCAAGAATGAAAACAACATTTGAGGAAATGCATCCACTCATTGAGCATATATAGAGCACCTCTAAGTGCCATGTACTACTATCTTGAAGGAGCTGACAGCCAGTTAGGGTTTCAAAAGTAAACATATAACTTTAATAGAGTTAATAAAGCGGTCCATAGGTAAAGCAGAAGATACAGAGTTTGCCATATCTGACTTGTGAAATTTCTTTTTTTTTCAAAATGGAAATAACTTATTTTTGATACATGTTCAGAGTTGAAAATTTCAGGAAATACAGTACATAATGTAACTTGGATTAATATTTTGATATGCAGTCAATCCTCATTATTCATGGATTATGTATTTTCAAATTTGCTTACTCCCTAATACTTATTTGTAGTCCCTAAATCAATACTTGGCTGCTTGTGCAGTCATTCATGGACATGCACAGAGCTGCAAAAAATTGGAGTGCTTAAATGTGCCTATTCGTTCCCAGCTGAGGTCAAACAAGGTGACACTCTGGCTTCTTGTTTCAGCTTTTATAATAAACAAGTATCTTTTTTCACTGTTTACTTAGTGCCACATATTTTGTGGTTTTGTGCTTTTCATTGGTGATTGCACTGTTTGACATGGCCCCCAAGTGTAGTGATGAAGTGTTGTGTAATGTTCTCAAGCACAAGAAAGTTATGATATATGCATTTTCTGAATTAAGGTATCATTGATATACACTCTTATGAAGGTTTCACATAAAAAAACAATGTGGTTACTACATTTACCCATATATTCAGGTCTCCACCCATACCCCATTACATCAGTGTAGTAAGATGCCACAGATTCACTATCTGCCTTCTCTGTGCTACACTGTTTTCCCTGTGGCCCCTCACATCATGTGTACAAAACATAATATCCCTCAATCCCCTTCTCCCTCCCTCCCCACCTGCCCTCCCACACCCCTCCCCTTTGGTAACTGCTAGTCCCTTCTTGGAGTCTGTGAGTCTGCTGCTGTTTTGTTCCTTCAGTTTTGCTTCGTTGTTATACTCCACAAATGGGGGAAATCATTTGGTACTTGTCTTTCTCTGCTTGGCTTATTTCACTGAGCACAATAATCATCCATCTCCATCCATGTTATTGCAAATGGTAGGATTTGTTTCTTTCTTATGGCTGAATAGTATTCCATTGTGTATATGTACCACCTCTTCTTTATCCATTCATCTACTAATGGACACTTAGGTTGCTTCCATATTTTGGCTATTGTAAATAGTGCTGCAATAAACATAGGGGTACATATGTCTTTTTGAATCTAAGAACTTGTATTCTTTGGGTAAATTTCAAGGAGTGGGATTCCTGGGTCAAATGGTATTTCTATTTTTAGTTTTTTGAGGAATCTCCATATTGCTTTCCACAATGGTTGAACTAGCTTACATTCCCACCAGCAGTGTAGGAGGGTTCCCCTTTCTCCACAACCTCGCCAACATTTGTTGTTGTTTGTCTTTTGGATGGTGGTCATCCTTACTGGTGTGAGGTGATATCTCATTGTGGTTTTAATTACATTTCCCTGACAATTTTTTTCTAATCCCAGCTCACATTCCAGTGATATATGTTTACAATTTAAGAAGAACAAAAGCATGAATCAGCTGGCATACATAATACACCTCGTTTTTTTTGAGATTTTGTAAGAAGCAACCATAAATGCCTGGGAAATCATCTATACACAAGTGTACTATTTAACCAAGATTATGACATAATGGTCACATTTTAGACAATGTTATTAACAGCACATAACTCTAATAAATTTTGTCATAGAACAATACCATGTTTGTGTGATGTCACCTTTTCATACAGCAAAGCGTGTGAGGAAAGATGCATGAAACACTCTGTGCTTGACACACATTAGATCAATAAATGTAACTATTCAAAATAACAAGCACTTTAACCTCATATATTTGATGTGCTAGGATCAAGGCTTGGTTTGAAGCAAGGTATTTTGAAGCTTTTTTGACAGATACACCTTCTTTTCTTAGAATGGTAAATAATAGCGAACGTTGCTCAGAATAAGAACATCAGCAGAAACTCAAGATCCAAAATGAGTGCTGCAGAACAAGGGTGATTTAGAGGGAAATAGAGGGAACCAGAAAAAGTCTCTGTCCACGGAGCTTGATAATGGGCATTTGCTGCTGCAAAACTTCTAGCTGGAGAGATGCTTTAGCATTTTAATGTGACTTGCAGGCAGGGTGTGGTTTTTGATCAGGAGCTGACATTAATGATCAGGGTCAGCTATGGTTAAAGCTTGTTTTCTCCATCATAAGAAGATCATCAGGGGAAAAAGTCAGTATATTTCAATACTGTAAACTGTTTTGGGCTGTTTCAGCCATTTGGCAGCTCTATAAATGGAGTAGGGTTTCATTGAAAGAATGAGAACTGAGAAATGTGTGTTCTTTGCCTTCCAGCTGAGATGGTTGCTGTTCCAATATTAGGACTAGTTTTTGAGTGTTAATTTTAAGAATTGGATCATGTTATTTTTTCCTGAAATTTTACAAATAGCATCAGTAAATATTCTGAAATACATGAACAGTTTGGCATATATATTCTTTTGGCATGAGTTAAATATAATGATTACGTAGGAAATGTAAAAGGGAAATTTCTTGGTGGTGGTGGTTACCATTAGTATGAACTGAGGAGGATGGGTTCAAGGTGATTTGCAAGATTGTTCTCGGTTCTGATTCTATCATTTTTACTAGTTCTCCTTAGTACCTAAGTATTATACTCTTTATTTAAATGTTTTATGAAGAAGAGTAGTCTTATTTGTCAGAGTCCTGGTAGGGAACAATGACATTATTTAAAAGGATTAACTGAGAAGAGTCTCATGAAAGGACTCTGTACAGAGGTGGGGATGGGGGTTAGGGAACCAACACGGATGATGAGGCTCTCGGAACCTATGGAGAACTGGATATCATTGTCCCCGAACCTGACGGGGCCAGGCAGGGAAGTGATATTAAAGCTGGGGCCATGGAAGAGGCTACCCGAGAGGAAAAGACACCCCACTATCAGATTTGTGGTGTGGCAGGGAGGGAAAATAGACACAAATGCTTGGCCTTTCTCTTCTCCCATCCTCTGACTTGGAAGGTGCTGGGGAAGGCTTTTATGGACTAGTCTAAGAAGTGGTACATATCACTTCCACCAATGTTCCACTGGCTAGTATCTGGACAGATGTAATTACAGAGAGGGCTGGGAAATGCAGTTCTCTTGTGTGCCTGGAAAGAAGAGAAGAGTACTGGTGAGTCCCAGCAGCCTCTGCTTCAGGAAGATCAAGAATGATTCCCAATTTTCTCATCAGAATACCTAGTGAATTATAGTTAGGAAGCTATCTTGGGCTTTCTTCTTATCTGTTGGTCACTTTATCTATAATTGCTACTTGCTCTTCATAGGTTCTTTCTTGGTTATAGTCAGTATATACGGATCTTACAGATGTCTCTTGTTTTCCCTCCCCCAAGAATCTCTATCCCTTTACCCTGCTTTGTTCTTATAATAATGCTTATCACTCTATGAAAGTACATCATTTGCTTACTTGGTTATTGTCCTTGCTGGTATTTTAAGCTGTAGAGGGCAGTGACTTTGTCATCTTCCCGACTGTCCCCAGCTTCGTGAGCAGCGAATGACCCGTGGTGGGGGCTCAAACATCATTCAGAGGAAGAATCACAGGATTCTGTGTAGGAGCCACCCAGCCACTGTGCCATAATTCTTTATTCCCATTCTCATTTATGCCCCCTGGAAGTTCTGTTTGCATTATTTCTATTTCTCTCCTTACCACTGTTGTTTGCTCTCCCTAGTTTGATTTGTGTTTTGCTTTATGAGCATTCCAGTTAGTCTAATGAAAGAGGTTTCACTGATGTTACCAGAAGCCATCCTACAGCCTTAACAGTCCATGATCCATTTTTGAATTCATTTCTATGTTCTCCGGTTTCCATCTGACTGGGTGTTACTGGTTTGTTGCCGATGCCTTCAAGTTCCTTTGCTATCGTCCCCGTTCGGTCGCCTTAGGACTCACTTTCTATTCCAGCCAGACTTTTCCCATGAGTTCCTGTGACAGTGTTGGAAGCTTTGTCTCTGTCACCAGCCTTTCCCACTCTTGGCTACACAGCTTTGTCTAAACAACTAAAGATAATATGTAAGGATCAAGTGTTTGCTTTTCTTCACTAGGTGTTCTTTTTCCTCCTTAACTCTATTCTTTCAGGTTTCCACTGCTGTGTAACAACCACCCAAACATACAGGGAAAGTAACAGCTGTTTTATTAAATTCACCAATTTTATTAAATTCATGGATTTTGTGTGTCAGGAATCCAGAGAGGGTAAGTGTGGCTGATTTATCTTAGCTCCAGAATTTCTGGGTCTGCCTCTGGGAATGATCAGAAGACTGTGACTGATTGGAATGGCTGGGTGCCGGGACGATATGTATATAAATTTGTAAGCTTCCTTCTTCATTCGCACCTCGGGGGTCTGGGCTCAGTGATTTGAAGGCTTGGACTGTTACCAGAGGGGCTACACCTGGCCTGTTCATATGGCATGGGCTTCTTATAGTGTGGCAGCTGGGTCCACAAGGAAGCATCTGGAGAGAGAGTGTTCCGTGAGACTGAGGCAGAAGCTGCACATCTTCTTCCTAGCTAGGATCAGAAATCATGCAGTGACACCTCCACCACATTCTTTTGGTCACAAGAGCTTGCCTCGATTCAAGGGGAGGTCAGTTACACTGTGTCTCTTGATGGTGGAATGGCAAGGTCATACCAAGAAGAGCAATGTGGGGTGGGAGATTGTATTGTGGGCCATCTTTATAAAATAAAATCTGCCACACTGACCTGTATCTAATTCATGGGATTTCGTCTGTTTAACTCAATGAGGTTGAACTGAGTTACTTGTTACTGGACCTTGTTATTCAAAGTATTATACAGGGACTGGAAACATCAATAACACCTGGGGGTTTTATTAGAAATACAGAATCCAAGATCATTGAATCAGAATCTGCATTGACATGATCTCCAGGTGATTTATGTGTACTTTAAAGTTTGAGAAACACAGTCTGAGGAGACGTTGGCCATGACATGGGCTTGTCAATATCCACCCAAAGGCAGAAAAATAGCAACTGCTGAAAAAATAGTTGAAGTGATGCAGATTGAAATCCTACTTACAAGTAGAATTTCTATACTTTAAATTGTACCTGATTTTAACTCTGTTAGTGTGAATTGTGATCCAGCTTATATTTTTAGGAACAGTAAATATTTATTTAATATGTGTCTTTAAAACATAGTATAATGTACAATCCTAGCTTTAATGATTATTAATCTTTGGACTGTTTGAACTGATTATGTACTTTGGTGAGTATTTTATGCTGTTTTGAATAATTTCTCAGATCCAAAAAGGTTTTTTTGGATTTTACATTCCCCTTAAACTATTATTTAATTGTTGGACTTTATAAGACTTTTTCTCTCCTGTGACAGCTGTTAGTAGGTGTCTGTGTTTTCTACTGAATGAAAGAACATGATTTTTAACTTATTTCTTATAACTGTTATTTTATGACACCCTGACTCATTCTACAAACTCTTAATAACCTGAGAAGTGTATACTTATTTTATCATTAGTAGAGGACCATTTTGTATTTTAATTATTACATAGAGTTAAGTTCATAGATTCTATTTACTCATGTTTCCTTTTAATAGTCATCTTCTTAAAATTTGGTTTGGAGTAAGGGAATAAATATCTAAAAATTCATTTTGATTGACACATTATTTCTTAAAGAGTTTTTCTCAAACTATCATTTCCAGATTACTACTATTTGCAGCTGAGGTGCTTGTTAAGATTGCAAATTTCTGATCTTCATCCCAGTCCTTTCGACTCAGACTCTCTGGAGTTAAAACATGGAAAAGTCTCTGAGGTTGGGATTTAATTTCTTTGACACTCTTAAGTTTGTGACCTACTTTATATTTGTCTTATAATCATATTTCAAGTTATTTATCATGGGAATAACTGTGTCTTGGGATATTGGTAGGGAACAGTTTTTCAAATTCATGTCTTTCCTGAGAGCTCTAATATTGTAAGATAATTTACTTGGAAGTCATTTTAGAGACTATCTAGTAAAACTCTTGAAATCTTATAGATTATGAAATTGAGCCCTAAAGAGTTTAAATAACTTTTCAAAAGTTGTACTAGTCAGTAGCAAAGCTATGACCAGAGCCCAAATCTTGTGTTAGCCAAGCTAGGTTCCTCCTTGATGCTATGATGAGGTGGTTTCATCTTACCTTTAAGCCCAGCAGTTAGGTATGTTAATGATAAGATCAACAAAGGAAATCCTGAGCATTTAATCAGAAGGGATCTATTGGCTTTCTGATTGACCATGTTAATGAAGTGAATGCTTGCAGTCTTTGATCCTGTCAGGGCATAGTCATCTAATTTCAGCGTTTTCTTAACGATTTTCTTGTATGTCCTTAAAAACCTCATCAGGACTTTGGTAAATTACTAGATAAAATGTCTTAACATGAAAAAACAAGTCAAACACTCTAGAAGGTGATTTATTCTTTCTCTGAAAAGAAGCCAAGATTTTCTTTAAATGAGCAAGTATTATTTTATGCCATGAATTCCATACATGTGAAACATTTATGAAAATGATTTTACTAGAGATTTCCAAGACTTTCTGAAAACTAAGGTAGGGGAAACCTCTCCTTGCACCCATCTCCAAATTCAGTTCCTTCACACCTTTCCTCCTGTCTTCACTTTCACACCCACATCCTTGCCCTCTGTAATTGTTTAAGCAGAGTAGCTATAGGTGAGCCACAGTTCACATATTTTCAGGTTGTTCCATCATTGAACTGACTTTTAAATTGAAAAACGTACTTATGAGTGTTGAATAATTTCAGTTTTTTGCTTCCTTCTGCAAAAGAAAAAATCAACTGTATTTCCTGTGCCTTTTAACATTTTTGGATATTTTACCTTTATAAATTTTTAGTAACAAATTTATTATGACTGTTGAGGCATATCTACACTATGGACATATTGTACCTAAAGTGGATTGTTATTGTAGAGTAACAGGCACAAGAACTCCTCAGAGGCAATGGTCTTCTCTCTGCCACTCATTTGTGCTTATTCTCTCGTTTCATTCACCCTATGAATTAGGAGCATGAAGTTTGGTTGGACTAATCTTTTCTTCTCTTCTTTCATTTTTTAAATTCTTTCTTTGCCTTTTTGTTCTCTCACTGGCTGCCTTGCTTTATTTATTTTATTATTTTTATTATTTTTTATTTATTTTATTTTGGTATAATTAATCTACAATTACATGAGCAACATTATGAATACTAGACGCCCCCCATTATCAAGTCCCCACCACATACTCTATTACAGTCACTGTCCATCAGCGTAGTAAGATGCTATAGAATCACTACTTGTCTTCTCTGTGTTGTACAGCCCTCCCTGAGGCCCCCCCCCACATTCTGTCTGCTAATTGTAATGCCCCTTTTTCCCCCTTGTCCCTTATTTTCCACCCATCCTCCCCAGTCCCTTTCCCTTTGGTAACTGTTAGTCTATTCTTGGGTTCTGTGAGTCTGCTGCTGTTTTGTTCCTTCAGTTTTTTTCCTTGTTCTTATACTCTACATATGCGTGAAATCATTTGATACTTATCTTTTCCCACCTGGCTTATATCACTGAGCATAATACCCTCTAGCTCCATCCATGTTGTTACAATTGTAGGATTTGTTTTCTTCTTATGGCTGAATAATATTACATTGTGTTTATATCACACATCTTCTTTACCCATTCATCTCCTGATGGACACTTAGGTTGCTTCCATTTATTGGCTATTGTAAATAGTGCTGCAATAAACATAGGGGTGCATATGTTTTTTTCAAACTGTGATCCTGCATTCTTAGGGTAAATTCCTAGGAATGGAATTCCTGGGTCAAAAGCTATTTATTTCTATTTTTATTTTTTTGAGGAACCTCCATACTGTTTTCCACAATGGTTGAACTAATTTACATTCCCTTGAGCAGTGTAGGATGGTTCCCCTTTCTCCACGTCCTTGCCAACATTTGTTGTTTGTTTTTTGGATGGTGGCTATCCTTACTGGTGTGAGGTGATATCTCATTGTGGTTTTAATTTGCATTTCTCTGATGATTAGCAATGTGGAGTATCTTTTCATGTGCCTGTTGGCTATCTGAATTTCTTCTTTGGAGAAGTGTCTGTTCAGATCCTCTGCCCATATTTTAATTGGATTATTTCTTTTTGTTTATTGAGGTGTGTGAGCTCTTTATGTATTTTGGATGTCAACCCTGTATTGGATATGTCATTTATGAATATATTCTCCCATACCGTAGGATGTTGTTTTGTCCTATTGATGGTGTACTTTGCTGTACAGAAGCTTTGATACAGTCCCACTTGTTCATTTTTGCTTTTCTTTCCCTTGCCCAGGAGATATGTTCATGAAGAAGTTGCTCATGTTTATGTCCAAGAGATTTTTGCCTATGTTTTTTTCTAGGAGTTTTAAGATTTCATGACTTACATTCAGGTATTTGATCCATTTCGAATTTATTTTTGTGTATGGGATTAGACAATGATACAGTTTCATTCTCTTACATGTAGGTGTCCAGTTTGGCCAACACCAGCTGTTGAAGAGGCTGTCATTTCCCCATTGTATATCCATAGCTCCTTAATGGTATATTAATTGACCATATATGTTTGGGTCAATATCTGGACTCTCTATTTTGTTTCACTGGTCTGTGGGTCAGTTCTTGTGCCAGTACCAAATTGTCTTGATTACTGTGGCTTTGTGTTAGAGCTTGAAGTTGGGAAGCAAGATCCCCCCCACTTTATTCTTCCTTCTCAGGATTGCTTTGGCTATTCGGGGTCTTTGGTGGTTCCATATGAATTTTAGAACTGTTTGTTCTGGTTTGTTGAAGAATGCTGTTGGTATTTTGATAGGGATTGAATTGAATCTGTAGATTGCTTTAGGCAGGATGGCCATTTAGACAATATTAATTCTTCCTAGCCTAGAGCATGGATGAATTTCCATTTGTTAGTGTCCTCTTTAATTTATCTTAAGAGTGTCTTGTAGTTTTCAGGGTATAAGTCTTTCGCTTCCTTGGTTAGATTTATTCCTAAGTATTTTGTTCTTTTTGATGCAATTGTGAATGGAATTGTTTTCCTGATTTCTCTTTCTATTTGTTCATTGTTAGTGTATAGGAAAGCCACAGATTTCTGTGTATTAATTTTGTATCCTGAAGCTTTGCTGAATTCAGATATTAGTTCTAGTAGTTTTGGAGTGGAGTCTTTAGGGTTTTTTATGTACAATATCATGTCATCTGCAAATAGTGACAGTTTGACTTCTTCTTTACCAATCTGGATGCCTTGTATTTCTTTGTGTTGTCTGATTGCAGTGGCTAGGACTTCCAGTACTATGTTGAATAACAGTGGGGAGAGTGGGCATCCCTGTCTTGTTCCTGATTTAGGTGAAAAGCTTTTAGCTTCTCACTGTTAAGTATGATGTTGGCTGTGGGTTTGTAGTATATGGCCTTTATTATGTTGAGGTACTTGCACTCTGTACCCATTTTGTTGAAAGTTTTTATCATGAATGGATGTTGAATTTTGTCGAATGCTTTTTCAGCATCTATGAAGATGATCATGTGGTTTTTGTCCTTCTTTTTGTTGATGTGGTGGATGATGTTGATGGATTTTCGAATGTTATACCATCCTTGCATCCCTGAGATGAATCCCACTTGATCATGGTGTATGATCCTCTTGATGTATTTTTGAATTTGGTTTGCTACTATTTTGTTGAGTATTCATCTATGTTCATCTGGGATATTGGTCTGCAATTTTCTTTTTTTGTGGTATCTTTGCCTGGTTTTGGTATTAGAGTGATGCTGGCTTCATAGAATGAGTTTGGAAGTACTCTCTCTTCTTCTGTTTTTTGGAATACTTTAAGGAGAATGGATATTATGTCTTCTCTATATGTCTGATAAAATTCAGCGGTGAATCCATCTGGCCCAGGGGTTTTGTTCTTGGGTAGTTTTTTGATTACCAATTCAATTTCATTGATGGTAATTGGTCTGTTTAGATTTTGTGTTTCTTCCTTGGTCAGTCTTGGAAGGTTGTATTTTTCTAGGAAGTTGTCCATTTCTTCTAGGTTTTCCAGCTTGTTAGCATACAGGTTTTCATAGTATTCTCTAACAATTCTTTGTATTATTATTTCTGTGGGGTCTGTCATGATTTTTCCTTTCTCATTTCTAATTCTGTTTATGTCTGCAGATTTTCTTTTTCTCTTAATAAGTCTGGCTAGGGGTTTATCTATTTTCTTTATTTTCTCAAAGAACCAGCTCTTGGTTTCATTGATTTTTTTCTATTGTTTTATTCTTCTCAGTTGTATTTATTTCTTCTCTGATCTTTATTATGTCCCTCCTTCTGCTGACTTTGGGCCTCATTTCTTCTTCTTTTTCCAGTTTCAATAATTGTGACTTAGACTATTCATTTCAGATGGTTGTTCCTTCTTTAAATAGGCCTGGATTGCTATATACTTTCTGTTGTCCGGCTGCTCCCCAGCTGTGGTGGGTCAGCTGGTTTTCTTGCAGCGCCAGCCAGAGGGAATGAATGGCAGGCTGCTTATCACCATGAGGGGCTTCGGGGCTGCATTACCCCCAAGGGGATTAGCGCACCTGAAGTTCCTCAAGATTCCCAGCCTGCTAGACTGAGTGTACTGGGACAATTTTTTCCAACTGTTAGCCTTTGTCCCTTTAAGACTTTTAAAAAGTGCCCGCTTTTCTTTTGTCCCAGGTGAGTTTTCTGTGAGGACCCACTCACAGTCTCCATCTTGGATTTACTTTTCCGTTTCTCTAATATCCAGTATGCCATGCAATGTGTGTCTGTGCTCCCGGTGCACATTACTAGGGCTGGTTATTTAGCATTCCTGTACTTCCACTCCCTCCCCACTCTGATTATTTTCTTCCCACTGGTGAGCTGGGGTTGGGGAGTGTTTGGGGCCCACCGGGTCATGGCTTTGTATCTTACCCTTTTCATGAGATGCTGAGTTCTTGCAGATGTAGATGTAGTCTTGGCTGTTGTACTGTATTTCTGGTCTCTCTTTTAGGAATAGTTGTATTTGTTGTATTTTCAAAAATATATCTGGTTTTGGGAGGACATTTTCACCGCTCTACACATGCCACCATCTTGAGCCCCTCCTTGCTTTAGTTTTTATTGTTATTGATATTGTTGTTTATTTGGTTTTGTTTGTGTTTTGCAAAGCAATAAGTGGAAGTAAATACCAGAGAACATGCTGTTTTGGTACACATATGTCCTCTGCCAAGATTACTGTGGTTGTATCTTGAGAATGCACATTTATTACTATAGGTGGAATCCCCAGTGACATAAAATCAACAGCCATAGTAAACATAAATACATTTTATGTATTTTATATCTGTATGACTACTGAGCACCATAAATCATTGGGAAATTAGAAAAAAATCTATAATTTATGATTATAACTATGAACTCACATTTTGCTAAAAATGATGAAGATAACTTTTTCAGGAATATTCATATATTTGTAAAATATTGGATAATGCTAAACATTGTTAATGTATTTAATCCTGCAATTTACACATTTCCCAAACAATATGCCTTCTTGTTACCAATTTAATAAACCATAATGGTGTCTTAGTTTTAGCTTAAAATATATAGGACTTACACCTTCATTAGAGACATACCTACCTCCTTCAGTACAGTAAAGATTTATGGCAGTTTATATGCATTCCCACAATAAGATATTTAAAATAGAATAAGTCAGCAAAAAGGGAAAATAAGAGAAAGCAAACTAATGTCCAAGAAAAGGTCAGTATCCAAGGATTCATGGCACAAGATTATTTTAAAGCTAGAATACAAATTTGTCTCTGAGTTTTCCTACAGGTATTGACTAGTTACATAATAAATAGCACTTATAAAATAAAAATGCACTACTTTCTCAGAAGAAGCAAAACTGTTCCTATTACTAAAATAGATTTTTTTTAAATCTAAGAGTTTTTTTTCCTACCATGGCAAACAGTGTACGCTATTGGAATAAGTCCTCAACAACAAGCGTCTTACTGTTATTACAATAATGAGCTTCCTAGGCCCTTTTTGTGTAATCTCCTTCATCATAGGCTAATGTTTAACATTTTGTATAGTTGAATAGAAGCAGTCTTATTGGGGGTCCAAATCAACATGGCCTGGCTTAATAGAGGCAGGGGCTGGTAGTGGAGATTAGAGAAAATAAGAGGATTTAGATTGGTTGTAGAGAAAAATCCTTCAGCCTTTAGGAAACCTTCCTAGAATTTTATTTCTTGCAACCTAGATTTTAATAAGAATCAGACAGCAGAGGGTTAGAGGTTATGTTCTTTAATTAAGGGACTGAAATGATGTCTAATTTTGCTGGTTAAAGTTAGATCCATTTGCTTTAGCAGATGACTGAGTCAAGATTAGTTAATTGAATTAAGATGATGTAATCCTTTTTTTTTTTCTTTTTTAATTTAGGGCCCCAGTTGTAATATCTGCCTGACTTGGAGGGCCTATTTACCCTCTTCATGGAGGAGATTCTGCAAATATACATTTATGTTGTCAGTTTGCAGGGGCTTATGTGAGATGCTGCTGAGATTCTGAAGTCATCCAGGGGGGTCTCTGTTGCATGAAATGCCAGCCAAACCCAAAAATAAATCTGGAGTTTAATCTTATTTATGTTTTGTTTTGGCTGACAACTTACTTAACATCTCTTAATTTCTAATACTAACACAGTTAACATAAATATTATAACAAAAGATTGACAGTGACAAGTACCATAGAAATATAGGAAAAATGCTGGAAGTCCAAAAAGAGTAAAAATTACTTGTGGCTTTAGTCTAGGGAAAGCTTTATAGAAATAAGTGGCATGGGTTAGGGGATATTTTAGCTACTTCTTAATGTTCATAAACTCTTTCCAAATGCATCCAAACTATTAAACTTTCTTGATGTAAATAGAGGAAGTGTTTTTGGTTAACAAATACAACTTTGAATCAATTCTCTTCACACTATTTTCCAGTTTCTCTTAATTACTTTGTCTTTCCTAATGTCTCTGTAGAAATTTTGGGGATATCATTGAAATATCTCTAAAAATCAGGAAAGATGTGGAATTCATCTTCACATAATAACATCTGTACATTCTAATGATAAGTGGAACCAGGCAATATGTTCTATTGGTACATTCATAGAATAACTCAATTATTATATGGAGTAATACAGTGAAATGGTGATTTTCCAAATATGTTTTCACAAAAACTTTAGTGAGCTAAGATGGAGTTGTTATACTACTAAAGTATATTGATAGTCTTGAATATTTATTTACATTTTTTCTCTCTCAGATGTGACATTGACATAAAATTTTCTCAGGGTCTCTTCTAGACATTTAAGACTAAACAAAGTTTAATTAAAACAAAATAGAAATTTAAACTATTACTGCTTTTCTCAGTTAGTTAGCTTCAGCTTCAATTATGAATTACAGTATTTGGCACATATTTCCTGGCATTCCAAAAAAAATTACTTAATGTTACTTTCCTTCCTTAAAAGATTTGAGGAAAAAGATTTCAGGTAACCAACATTCAGGAATCACAATTAAAAATGGAATGTTTCCACAACGTAAGTTTTATAGAATATTCAGCACAGAATTAAAAAAAAAACTTAGTAATTCTTCCTGGAATTCTTTTAAAAATGTCTGTAATGCTGCTTTTCATTTTAAGCCAAGTTAAACACAATTTAGTTTTTTCTTAGTGACTGATATTTGTTATTATCAACATATACAGCCTAGAGTCTTATATTTGCAGTTCACATAGGATATTCATAGACATTATCTCATATGAAACTTACTGTACCCCACACCCCTTACTCTTGTTTGCCATTTACATGCTGATGAGGATTAGGAAATCATGTAAGCTGGTTTA
Organism: Manis pentadactyla; assembly: GCF_030020395.1. Classification (NCBI taxonomy): domain Eukaryota; kingdom Metazoa; phylum Chordata; class Mammalia; order Pholidota; family Manidae; genus Manis; species Manis pentadactyla. The sequence goes on along the minus strand of NC_080023.1, from coordinate 59,192,666 downwards.
TGAGAGATGGGTGTCCAGTATGGCTGTGAGGACCCCTCCTAGTGAATAAGGAGTGTGGCCTTTGTGATAACTGTTTCCATGCTCAGAGGCCATTTGGCTTATTTTTGGATTGCTGGCAGTGTTTCAGTTGAGTGAGGTAGTTGGAAGGGTTGACCGGATGAGAGGGGAATTATGTGGCTGGGTTTTTAGTATAGATCATTGTTTTATAAATATCCCCTACAAAATGCTGTCAAAGGGCCTGGGTGAAGACTTAATTAAAATAAAATATGTTTAATGTAATGTACTAATGCTGTACTAAACATCATAAATATTTTTAAATGAATCTGTGTTAAATTTTGGAAAATAGTTTGAGAAATAACAATAGATGTTTCCTGTTTGGGTACAAGGGATTACAGAATACTACATGTAGAGGGCTTTGTGTCATAAAGGTAAGTTTATACTATATTATCTTGATATCATACATCAATTAAGTAACATTAAAGATGGGCTAGAAAGGATTGTATCTGCTTAAATGGAATCCTTTAGGATCATATTTAACCTTATGTGGGACATTCCTGAATATTTCTAAGTTATAATTTGAAAGTTTAAATTTCTGGCAACATGATAAATAATACCAGAATGCCATCAACTGAGACTTTATTTTATACATAATTGGGTTTCATTCCTTTAAGTCACTCTACTGTATCCTGTGAAATAAAACTGTGGTGATCTGAGAGCAGAAGTGTAAGTAATTTAATAGTAGGATGTGACTGTGCATGGTCTTGAAGCTCTCAAAAATATTCATTGAATGCATGACAACCTAAATGAATGTCTTAAGTGGATAAAAGAACCCTCCATACTTAACTATTAGTACTGATGATTTTCTGCTTGGGGTATATTTGTCTAAAAACACTATTTTTAAATAGTGCCTCCATTTCTGGTAGCTACTAAGGGAAAAAAAATCAATATAGTGTGGTTGGAAGAGCTGCAGAAGAATCTAGTCATCATGGCTCTGATTAGTCTAGGATCAGAAATACATGTGGTTTTACTTACTCTTTTCATAGCTCTTGGTAATAGCTCTTCAGCTCCCACTACTCTGTTAGACACTTTTATTTGTCTAATTTCCTTCTCACAGTCTTTGTCCTTTGTGTCTTCCCCACTGCAGTCACTTTTACTTTGGTAAAACCTCCTACTTAGATGCTCATGACACTCTACTGTTTTCCTCCCATAAGTCTTCATTCCTTTTCAGTTTCCCTCTAGTATGTTTTATTTTCACTTGTCCATTTCTTACACCCTCTCTCAAATATTAGGTACCTGTTTTGAGCCAGGTGCTGTTCTCAGCCCTGGATGCAGCAGTGAATATGACAAAATCCATGCTTGACCAAGCTAATGTTCCCAGAGGGTGACAGTCATCTAGGTAGTGCCTCGAGGAGAAAAAAGCCGCTATAGAGAGTGACGGGGCAGCTAACTGATGTAGGTGGGGGTAGGTGCAGTGGGACTAGGGTCCGTGTGGCTTGAGTAGGAAGAGCAAGGTACAAAGTGTTAGGAAAAGCCAGAAAAATAGACAGTGCCAGGCCATGTAGGCCCTTGTAGGCCATGGTCTGGAGTTCAGAATTTTGGAACTTCCTACGTAGTGATTGATATCCTATGGTTCTTCCCAAGATTCTCATTGGCCCTCCTCATATCTCTGTATGAACTTTTCTCATTCATTTTTTCAACAGCTTCAGCTGTCACCTCTGAGAAGATGCATTTCAATTCCAATATATTTGTGGATACAGCAGATTTTCTCAATAACCATCCTTCATTTCTCCACTGCGTGTTAGTGGCACTTTCACCATTACCTCAAGGGAACGTGCTTAAAACTAAAGTAATCTTCCTGCCTTTCCAATCAGCTTTCCCTTTCAGCTTTTCTCTTTCTGTGAATGAGAACATCAATTTCCTAGTCACCCAAGTTCAGAATTTAGCTGTGACCTTGGGTTCCACCTTCCTCTCTTCTTTTTTCCTTCCTTCTCATTCTGCCATTCCACAAATGTCTATTGAGCATCCAGTTAATGCCAGGCTCTGATTTAGTCCCTTAGGGTACATAGTGAACATAATAGAGTAAAATAATTCCTGATCATCAGGGTAGTGGTGGGAGAATGGCAATGAACAGAGAACATGATTAATCATCTAGTCTGTTAGAAAATGGTACATGCAATGGAAAAGGTGGAGCAGGGTGAGAGGCGGGGCAGGGGAAGCGGGCGGGCAGGCAGGCGGTGTGCGCTTCATGAGAAGTAACACGGGAACGAAGACCAAAGGAGGCAGAAGAATCCGGCATGTGGAGTCTGGGGAAGAGGATGCCAAGTAAAGGAAAGATCCAGTGCAAGGGCCTTAACCAGGGCACGCGCCTGGCCTGTTCAGGGGTCAGCAAGGAGCTCACTGTGCTGGAGCAGAGTCTCCAAGAGCGAGTGAGGAGCTGAGGTCTGAACAGTGGTGGTACTGGGAGTGTGGGGGTGCTGAGAGCAGGGAAGGCTGGATGGCCCTTGTAAGAATTTTGGTTGTTAATCTAAGTGAGAAAGGAAACCCTTGGAAGGTTTTGAACAGAGGTAAGCACATCTTAAAAGGTGCCAATTATTTATTTTTTCCTGTAATCACTATTGAATTCAGTCCCTTTTTTCTTCCCCCTTTTCTCTTCCCATTGCCCCTCTGCCCCCTGGACTTTTATTTTAGGCCTGTGCTTGCTTTTTTTCTAGTCTGTCTTCTGTCTGGCATTTAATCATCAGATAAATCTTAAAACACAACTTTGTTCTACTCTGTCTGATCAACTTGTTTTGTTGTTGCTCTGCATTCTACATATTGAAACACAGACTTGAGGTGATACAGTCCCCCGCAGCGTGTGTGCCAGAGCCGCCTTGCACACGCATTTCCCTATGAATGGGTTACTCAGCACCCTCAAGCTCGCCCTGGGCTTTTCCCCTCCAGGACTTTTCTTCAAGCTTGAGCACTCTCACTTCGAATGCTTTCATTCATGTCGTTTTTCATTAAAAATGTACTGAAGACATATTTCGTGCCAGCCATTGCGGGAGCTCAAGGATTAAAAAATGGGTTGAGAGAGATAAGTCTGCCTCAGGAGCTGATAGTGACGTGGCAGAGAGAGAGAATAATGAATTTAACATTTAGGTAAAACAACCTAGGGTTTGTGTTAAGGGCCACGAGAGAAAAGAACACACTGCTCTGAGTCAGAATGATTGGCTGAGATGAGCCCTAATTTAGATGGGGACACCTAGCCTAAGTGGGGCTGAGGAAGGCAGAAACTCATTCCTAAGGAAGTAACATTTTAGCTGACACATGGAGAATAGAACATGGCCAACTAAGGGGAGCGTGGCGTGGTGGGAGAGGAACCTTCTCAGTAGAAGTAGTAGCATTTCAAAGGCCTGAGGTGATAAAGGTGATAAAAAATATCAAAGGAAAAACAAAACTTAACAAAAGCCCCTAAGGCTGGGGCCTAGTAAGTGAGGTGAGCGAGGCACTGTTCCAGGTGGCAGGTGATGCAGGCCTCAAAGGCCATGCTAAGGGGTGGGGTTTTAAGTACAATGGGAAGTAACTGAAGTGTTTTAAGCAAGGAGTGACATGATCTTACTTGATGTTGAGACTGCCATCTGTTCATCAAAGTCCATTTGTCTTTTCCCCTGGGCTCACAGCCAGCTTCCATTTCCTGGCTGTCTTTGCAGTTGGCTGGGAGCCATGCGGCTGTATCCTACCCATGGAAGTATTGGTCCTGGTGAACATCATTACCAGGGTCAGCTCATAAAACCTCTCACACGGGCTTCCTCATGCTGGTTCCCTTCCGACTGGGCAAGCCTGGGAGCCCTGTTGAAATGCCAGAGTGGCCATCTGCCTAGGCGTTTGCGTGGGTGTGTGGTGCAGGGCCCCCTCCCAGCTGACCTAGAGCTGTCCTTTACATGAGCAAGAAAGAAGCACCTGAGGTTTTGAGCCATTACACATTCAGTCTCATTTGTTAGCACATTCTAGTTTGTCTAAAGTAATATGACAGTTTGAAACTGCAATTTTGGCTGCTCTGCTATGTAAAAATGTGAGATAGTGTGAGCAATAGCAGTGGCCAAAGTGAAATCCCCATGGGGATCAGGAAGATTTCAGTTGAAATAGATCTTTGTATGTAGAATCAACAGCTCCTACTGACAGTTTGCTATATGTAGTAAGCTTGTGCGAAAATGAATCTCGATTGATTTGATTCTGAACTGCTACATCACTTACTTTCTGGCCTTTCTATAGCATACCTCACTGAATACCTTTAGGCATGTACTTTATTTGACTAGATTGTACTTGATTGGAGAGCAAACAAGCCATGTCTTTAAGATTTTTATTTGCTGTGGAGTCTAGGGCAGTCCTTTAGATAAGGTACTTTTTAAATTAAACTTTACTTACATTTATGAATAAAAAGGTAGACTCAGATTTCCTGCCTGTGGAGCTGTTGGATGTCATGTGACCCAGCTCTGGCCTTGCCACTAATATCACCTCAGTCTGGCTTAAATTGTTTTGCCTTCTAAGGGAGAGGTTTAGCTGTGTTAAATTCTGTTTTACCTGTGGCCTACTGGGGAAAGGAACATCATGGGGCCTGGTATTTGAATGTTTCCAATGGAAGGTGTGTAAAAATGATTTTTAATGGCATTCGAGCTGATCGTCACTGCCCTCCTCATGACTTTCAAGCGTCCCCTGTGACCATTGCCCATTACTCAGAGTTGCTGGCTACCTCAGTGACCACTATCTCCTTCCAGAATCAGGTGTTCATCTAGGAGAATCATGATTTATGGAAGGTCTTCAGATAGGGGGAAGTTTGTGTAGGCTAAATGAGCAATGATGAGCTTTGTAACTAAGGAACTGGTGGCAGGAAATAGGAGGGAGAAGAATGTCAGAAACTTTATGGAACATGGTGACTGAATGGATTTGGAGCAAAGAAAGGACTGGAGTAGAGATGAATGAATATTGAAGCCCCATGCTGATATACTTCGAATTATAAACTTAAATATGTATCAACAGATGTGTTTCCAAGGTAAAGCCAGTTAACACTGCCTACCACCAACACATGGCGTCAGTGATGAGACTGGACATTTCCACGGTGGACGTGGTACTGTTGGTTAACTTGCTATATGCTTACTGTGTTTGTGCCTAGTTTGGGTGTGTTTTATGAACATTAGTAGCCCATCCATGCCTGTGAGGACAAAAGTGGTGATGTTGAAATTACTGGTAAAAAAGAGATGTAAGAATATGACACCACTGCTGAAGAGATTAAAATAACAATGGAAAAGCATTAGAAGCAAGTGGAAATTGTATTTGTAGGAACAGCTCTTTAGGGTGGCTCTAATCTAATCAGTACCTGTGAAAAACACTGCATTTCACAGGACAAGAGCAAGGGAAAAGTAACTGACCAGCTGAGAAAACAGCTCCACATATTGGAGTTGGATCTAGAATTTCAGCCTTACTGTTAAATGCCACCCGCTCAACATTCTTTTTAGAGAAGGCGAGAAGTTTGTTCAAGCTGGTGAGGACCAAGCATGGTGAAAGAGCTGTGGTGATGCTTTCTTGTAAGACATGCTTACCTAAGTTCAAGGGCTGTTTGTGGATGGAGTAAGGGCATGTGGAGGTGCCATGTCCTCTAAGATTTCCCTGCAAGGCTTATACAGGGGAAGGAAGGGAAGGAGTGTACCTGTTGAGAGAAGTCAGAATTCTGGAAGGGAAGGGACTAATTTGAGTGCAATAGAAAAATTACAATTAGAGGCATGTTTGCTGGAAACAAATGCCATTTGGTAAGGTGTACCTACCTTTCATTTCTGTTTTGCTTGACACAGAGTGGTAAAGCTATTAGAGCAACAGCTAGATGAGATGAGAGCTCCCCTGCCCCCAGCGCCCGCCTGTGTTCCATGAGGGCCAGTGAACTCATATTTTAAAATGCAGAATAAGTTAAGGACTTGAGAAGAAAAGTATGATTTACCTCCAGATCTGACATATATTTTTTAAATAATTGCAATTCCCATACTAATACCTTATTTCTTCAACTTTGTTTTCAGATAAATGTACTGAAGTTTAAAATGATACAACATATTAATGTATGACCTTTAAAGCAGAATTATGATCTGTAACTATTTGACTATAATGTGGACTTGATATTAATGAGGAACAAATTACAGACAAAACCATCATTTCTCTTCAGCTACCATGCTTTCTAACTGGGTGTTTTCTAAATAAACAAAAGATGAAACAGAAGCAGAAAAAGACCCTAGACAGAGTGACGGAATGACTTGAATGTAAGGATAGCCTCTTCAATGTGAAAGGAGTAAGCTTGAGGAGGAAAAAAAAAAATACATAAAATTATGAAGTTAGATTAAGATAGGACAAATATAACTTAGTTCTTCAAATTAATGAATATTAGTAATGTGGAGTTTCCACTGAAGCTTTGAGAGGCTATTTGAAGACCAAAATGACCTTTGTATTAAGTGCACTATGGGACTCATTCTTCAAATACCATAGTGATATGGAAGAAAGATGTTAATGAATTAAAAAAATATTAAATATGCATAGACAGCAGCTCCACAATGGGTTTTTATGGGAAATTGGAGGTGTTTCTTGATTTGATGTATCCCATAAGATTGCTTTTAGAAATAAAATGCCAAGTAGAATGTAGAAGTGTAGTCTGATGAAATATATACATTCATGATTTTCTTATTCTTACCTGATATAAAATTCTTATTCTTCCTTATATGAACATTTTTGTTCCTATTTTCTGTGAATTTCTACCTTGTATGAATTAATTACTGATATTTAATAACAGTTTAATCATTTTCAATGTATAGCTGAAAGTGGAAAGAAAAAGCATTAGTTTACACAAATTACATTCTTGCCATTTAAAAAGGCACTTATGAGCTAAAGATGATATTCCTTTTTTTTAAATGAACATGTTTTATGCTTTCTCTAGGCTGGAATGATAAAAAGTGATGATGGTGAGTATTTCATTGAACCTTTGGAAAGAGGTAAGCAGATGGAAGAAGAAAAAGGAAGGATTCACGTGGTCTACAAGAGATCAGCAGTAGAACGGGCTCCCGTAGGCATGTCCGAAGACTTCCACTACAGAGGTAGGCATCTTTGACAAGGCTTAATAATTATCTGTAATTTTCAGATATAATGGAAACAACTCTCCCATTAGTTAAGAGAAAGTGATTGTCATGTGCTCTTGTGTAATGTGAAAGTAGCAAAAAAAGTTGATATTTATGAATCATGAGCTACGGCTTGCCATAAATATCTGGAAGAATATATTATAGGTACTCTTTTACTCCAGTGCACTGTTGTCTCCCATTATGATTTCTTCTAAAGTTTCACATTAAAGTGGTTTTCTCTAGCTTCTGTTAAAATTTGAAAGTTTTTGTGCCTTCCAGAAGTATCTAAATTACAGTTTATTAATATTGTTTTAAAACTTTTAAAATGAGATATAGTGATATGACAAAGAGTTATGTTTTGTTTAAAACCAATGTAATATATTTGAAAATAAGAATGCTAATTGACTTTAAGGTGTCTTTTGCAAAACTTTTTACAATTTGGAAGAGACGATAAGTTGAATGATTCAGTTGAATTTTATTTCAAAGTAGGTGGACCACTAAAGACAAATATGGCACAGGAAGATTTTCTATTTTTGTTTTAATGAAATCTGTAAGTAATTTGGTACTAGAAAGATGTTCTTATAGGTTGGATATAGTGGCTCCCTTTATGGAGAAGACAGGAAATTTGAGAATCGTTCTTTTTTAAGCCAAATCCCAAAAATCTGTATTTACTTTTGCCAGGCCAACTTTCTGAATTAAAGGTAATGGAAATTTCCCCTGGAGAAATGTCATAAATATCATGTTAATGTAGCTGTCATATATCTTCTAGATTAATGGTGTCTTGCCTTTTGAGAGTGGTTACCTAGTTTGATTTTCAGATGTCACCAGCTTTCCTTAATATATTGTACTAATGGAATAGTACAATTTAAAATAAATTTAAAATTAAGATGGCCTGAAAAATTTTTGAGCAATTTTTGATTGGGAACAATAGAAATGTTATTAATGGGCACAGTACTATGAAAGGTGTGCCTATCGTAGGGGATCACTGTGATGTAATGGAAAGAGAATACACTTTGCAGCTAGATAGACAGGGCGAGTAATAGTTTTATAACATGATGTTATTCTGTTACCTTAGATTAGTAGTTAACCTTTCTGAGCCTCAGTTTCTTTATCTGCTAATAGAGAATTAAAATACATTGTGCATTTGTAATTAGTATTAGAAATAATACATGTAAATTGCTGAATGTAGGCCTCAACTGTAATAGGTGGCTAATTAATGCTAGCTGTAATTATTAATATTAACTATTTTGTACAAAAGATTACATGTTAGTTTTGCTAAAGTTGAACAGTTAGGCATTGCTTGCCTTCATGTTGTGAATAAGTTATGATTAATTCTCATTTATATTTTCATGTTTTAAAACTAAAATTCTAAATAAAAAGACTGATTATATCCAAGGATGGACAGCACAATACTTTTTCTATAGTCTTGGTGATTATATATAATATCTCTTTTGGAGCAGTGGTAAAATGTCTTTTCTAAAAGCATAGTCCACGTGTTATAGAATCATACTAGAGGACTCAAACCAAAGTAGTCACTATGCCATGCCCTCCCATTTGCTACTTCTGTTACACCCATAGTTTCACCAAGCTGTGCCCTATTGCCCCATTTCAGTCCCTGAAGGTATCTGTTTCTGTAGTCAGTCCTTTACTTTTCAGTAGTATGATATTTACAAAAAAGGAGAGTTTATTTTTTTCTTGAAATAAGAAAATTGTAGAAATGTTATGTCTAATATCTATTGTATTTTTAGATACCAGTTTAGAGAAAATAATCTAGTAGTCAGGGTATGTAAATTTGAAAGAATTAGACAGGATTAAAATATCAATTCCGGTAGCATCAACATCAGTGTACTCAGATTTTGTAAAGAGTTACTTTTAAGCATGTAGACATTGAAGACTGCTTATGTTGAGATTTTCAATTGTGAATAGAAGATTACTTTATAGTTGAAGTAGGTCACAAACTAGAGTAATACATTTTGGAAAGGTTTTCAGCAGTTATGGGTCAAAGCAAAAGGAGTTCCTGTATTAACTTTCAATTACCTTAAAAATGACCCAAAATAGAATAATTCAGTTCTCTTAGAATGTTTTGTGATAAACCTTAGAGTGAGCTTAACAATTTTTATTTCCCTACTTATGAAGTTCTGATTGAACTGAGGTGCTGGTGATATTAGTTTACTTCCTTTTTTAGAATCTTAAATTGTGTAACCATATATTTTAGAAATGCAAATCTCTTCCTAAAGTAAACATAGATTCAGATTAAGAACTTTAAGTACCCATACTAAAACGTAAATTATTCTTTTAACTTCTTGGTCGCATACTGAGAGCCAAGCTTTTTCTTAGACTAAATTCTTTCCAGTGAAATTAAGAATATATTTTTATACCTTATTCCATCATTCTAAAATGTAAAATTGAATGGATTTTAGGATTAGAAAAGCACATTTATTTATAAATGAAAACTATTAGTATCATATAAAACACTACATTTTTTGGATCGGTTCAGGATGTTATTTTAGGACACACAGGAGGTCTTTCTTCAGTGAGTTATAGGAAGAGGAATACAATATTAAGATAAGACTTACTTAGAAAGAAATGCATTTGAGGGCCATGGTCTTCATAAATTTCTCTGATAAGTCGTTAGGAGGACTGTTGATCATAAGCCAAGCACTTCTGACCCTCTAGTTTCATCGGTAGGGCCCCTGAATATAAATATTCTGCTGCATTTCGCTAGTTGTCACAGTAATTTCCCAGCCACATTTCTTACTTTGTCAGTTTAGCAACTCAGAACTGCCATTCATTTGAGTTCTGTAGTTTGTTGCAAATGTTCTAAATTAAAACCAATCATGACCTGAACTAGGTGTGTAGAAGTGAGGTGGAGAGAAGGAGTCAGATTAGATTGTGGTTGAAGGAAAACTCACTGAGTGGAGAGAGAAAGAGAGTGATCAAGGGTGACTCAGAATTCCAGTCTGGAAGACTAGAGAATTCTCTTTCTAGAATCCAGGTATTTAAAAAAAAAAATTGAAATAGGCTTAGTGGAGGATGATAATTGGGTATAATTTTGTATGTATTAAGTTTGAAGATGCATTGGAAAAGCAAGTGGATTTTTAAAAATGAATACTGTATTTTCATAGTCATGTCCCTAAGTCAATAAATGCTGCCTTTAAATTCATGTTGTGGTAGGGGTGGGTAGAGGGTTAGCTGGGGAGTCAGGTGGCAAACTTGGAATGTCTCTGCTTGCCTTCTACTTTCTCTTTCCCAATTCTATATTAATGAGAATCAGAAGGTGTATGTTGTACAGAACTGGGAGCTCATGAAAACTGTTTGCTATTTATCACTATAGGAGAAGAGGACATTATGTCCTCAAAAACAAAAATGAAAACAAAACAAAAATTATGCTGCAAGGATGCTAAGCTATTCTACTTGACTGAATGCAAACGTCTATTTCAATTCCTTATCCTCTGAGAACATTTATCTGGGTTTCCAATAAGTCACAGCTTTGAACCTGTTGAGATAATATATTATATGGTGCGATTCAACAATAACAGAAACCCTCAACCATTTCCACATATTGCATAGATTCCTTGACTCTTAATAGGGAATTTGTATTGTTTTTGAAATGTGGAAAAATATGAAGAGCTGTTTAGAAGTGTATTGAGCTTGCAAAATCACAGATGCAGGACTTTGCTTTAGAATTACTATTTTATGAATAATACTTTGTCATAAAGTTTTACATTTGGCAGTAAAAATAATCTCTTCCAGTGCAGAATTGGCAGGTGTTCATAACACATAGCACTGCTATTTCTGGTAAGGAATACCATCCTTTTCATTCAACAGCAAGCATAAACTTGGCATGCTTATGATAAAATACTCATCTGCTTCATCACTGGAGAGTTGAATTTACTGAATCTTTTTTCTGATTTCTACTTTGAGAGTATGGATATCACATCCATTTTTGGTATCTTTAATTTTGGGCAAAATAATTTTATATTTTACTTTTTTGAAATTTTACTTAGTAACAATGTGGTTAATAAACCATTAAGGGTCATAAAGTTCACCTCTACTGTTAATCCAATCATCAGTCTATACTCAGATAAAAAACAAAATATACCCCTGACCATCTTTTAAGAGTATCTACATTGTCATCAGTAAGAAGTTTGCTTTAGGCAGGCTATTTTTGGGGAAGGGAAGCAGTACTTGCATGACATCATTCAGCTTTTCATATTTTTTATTTAATCCCTAGGCCTTTCGGCTTCTCCCCTGAAATTACAAACTATTCATTCACCAGAAGCTTTGTGTTAAAGTAATTTTTGTAATTACTTCCTACCAGTGGGAAGCAAGGAATAGTAAGCCTTTATCTCCTAGCTTCCTTTCAGGATTGTCACTTTCCTGCATGGACCCACGTGCCTGTGTGGCTGGTGCGGTTGTCATGGCACTGTGAGGAGGGCCTTTGTCCCAGGTGGGAAACATGCACAAGTCAGAAATGATTTGGGAGTTGCTCCTGGTTGCCAGGGAATGAATCTATGAAACAGGAACTAGAATAATGGGAAGACTATTCGATACTTTAGTGGCTCTAGGAACTTTATAAGCACTTCGTTCTTCCTTGAATCTGTGGATTCATCAATAGGTGTTCTAACCCTTTGTATTTGGAAATTCTCATGACCTATGCCCCGAACAAGGAGAAACATCAGCAGGCTTTGTAACCCACTAAAAGGGGGGAAAAAATCAAACAAGACAAATTAATTTTAGCAGATGTCTTCTTACTAAATGAAGCATGGAACACAGTATTACTAAATCATTAAGATATGTCAAATAGCAACCATTCTTCTAGGGAGATGTTAAGTGATAAATTTTTCACAACTGCATAGTTTAGTTTATAATATAATCTAAGGGTCACTTCTTTGTCAAGGTTACTACTATTGGATTCATATGGAAATACTAATTCATATGGAAAAACTAATAAAAAGGGAATTCCTTTTTAGGTTTGCTTTGTTTATTTCATAATCTAAGTATCTATAGAAATTATTGACAAAAGGAAGGCAATTGAAGATTGAATTCTTACATAAAATAATCAGGAAATTGATAGTTAAAGAGCTTTCAGATGTGAAACATGAAGGATAACACTTTATTTCCATTTATTAAAATGTCTTAATGGACCTATTCCACTTCTTCATGAATAGGTATGATGAAAGGAGTTTGCTTATATGGACCAGGATTAAAGTGTTACAGATGTAACTCTGTATTTTTTTCTAATGAAGAATTTAATATGGAAAGACAAAAGCTGTATTGAGAACTCAGAGCTGTTGGATCTATTTAGTTATGGTGTGGCATTAATAGGGAAAGAGACTAGGAAGGCTTTGGATATCTGGATGACTAAAGTGAAATTGAAGCAGTTAATTTATATTAGCATATAAAGATAATTCAGATAATTCAGGGCAGATATTAATTCTTAAATTTATGATTGCCTATTCAGAAGTAACTATCAATTATTAGGAGTAGTTCATATCAAGAAAATCCCCTGACAGTACAGAAAGTGTACTTGTTCATTCTCAATATAAAATGCATCCTATTATCAAAATATACTTTTAGGGTTTGATTTATTCATGTTAACTGTTTTTGCTTAGGAAAGATAGTCCCTATTTTTAGTAAAATATTAAGTACATTTCGACTCTGCACATGTCAGGTGTACCCACTGAAACACATTTGGAAGCCTGTAGTTATTTCTTTTTCCATGTTCAATTTACTTACAAACTTTCATGTTAGTAAGTGGAAGCATTTGGGTAAATAATTTGAATATTTCTGGAGGTTTAATAATGGTTTGTTTCATCATTTCTATTTCTAAGTAATGCAGTTGATATTTTTAAGTAAGATAATTTGCTGTAGATTTTTTATATTTCTTGTATAATTTGTTTCTTATTGCTGAATCACCAGTCATTAACTTTAAATAATAAAATTTATTTATGAGGATCAATGCTATTCACTCATGATCACCTTCATTTGGTATTTCATACACAGTATTTTTTGTGTGGGTCCCTTGCTTACCTGTGAAAGATTCAGGTGTGCTATTCTCATTCCTCTCTTTCTTTACATGATCTCTATTTTAATTTGAGGTACATACAATACAATGCACAAATCGTAGTATCCAGTTCAATGAATTTTAACACATGTATACATTCATATAACCCTTATGGGATTTTATCCCTGCATCCCTCTGGGGCATCTTTCAAGATTTAAATTTAAAAATTCTTAATGGAGGTTCTTGACTTTGGGACTTTGTATATATGTAAAGATTAATTTTAGAAATCATTGGAGCCATTTCCCTAAGTGAGAATATAAGGTTAACTGTAGATAAATAACTCCATAAGCATATTCCTATATCACTTTCAAGTACCTTACTAAGTTTCTGGAAAAAACTTTTGACAAGTCTGAATGAGACATTAGCTCAATTTCTTTTCATCTTTCATGACCATTGTGACCACTTATTTCCTAACCCCACTCCCAATTAATTTGTTCCTTGCTTTTGGGCTGAGATATTTGTTCATTATTTCAGAGCTCTGATTAATAATCCAAGCATCCTAAACCTTTGTGTATATTCTTGTCCAAAGGACAGTCTTTAATTGTAAGTACTTTTTAACCATTTCCTGTGGAAGGCTTTCTCTCTCTTGCTTGTGCTTTAAAAATTACTGTGTGCTCCTTAAGTGTTAAGAATAATGTCTGTGTGGTACTAGAACTTCCTGCTTTCTAACTTCAGTCCTCTGTCACAGCACTTTGGCAGGTTTTCTTTTTGTGTTTTTTGTAAGTTCAATCCATTCTTAACCATGTGCTAAAGAGATAAAAGTAATGTGCAAGCCCCGTTTGGTGAGATGAGTGAGTCATGAAGCAGAGGTTCTCTTTATGTCCTGTGCCATGATCTTGTACTAATAAAATGCCACTGAACAACCTTCTAGTAACAAAAAAATGAGGATACTAGCATAGCTTTTTAATTTCCTTATTATCAGTTTTGGATAAATATAGGTAAAGCCAATATAGGAATTTGATGCAAACAAACATTGTCCTTCTTCATTCCTTCTTCAGTCTGTGGCTTTGCTTTTGAGTCTAGTGGGAAATCACTGCTAAGTATAGTATATGTTCCACCCTATTCATGTGTAAAGGAGGTATAATAAGTTAATCAGGCTACATACGGGTTGGTTTGTTTTTTCTCTTTCTTCTTTTCTTCTTTTTTTCTTCCTCCTCTCATCTGTGATGACCCAACATTTGAATTTGAAAAGTCAGCAGAAGTGTTTGTATGGTTGTGATAGGGCTGCTAGCACCTTAGTTGAATTTCCCTGGGGATTGTTTCAGCACTTGCTGGTACTTTTCCTCTCAAGTTTATGAAAGAAATGTTCTACCATCCTGTCATTATAGATTTATAAAAAATATTAATGAACATTTATGGTATGAATTAAGGTTATTTTTATAGATTTGAGATCTGACTCATGGATGTTGGACAAAATAGCTATTATAATAATCACCCAGATTTTTATTCTTGAATAAAACCCCAACTTTTATGGAGTTTTCACTTTCCCAATTGTATGGCCCCCTTTACAGTGCAACTCAGACCTCACAGCTTATACAAGAGCATCACCCCTCTGTTTCTTTTTTGTGACTTACAATAACTTTGATAAGCAACTCAAGTAATTTGTAGTAACTTCAAGTTTTGTATCCTGAATAGAAATTAAGTCAATGGGAAGCCAAAAATTTACTCTAAGTACTAGGAAATATGAAAAGTGACTTTCCTTTTGTTAAAAGAGTGGTTACATTGTAGCACATATTAATTCTGTAGAAATATTCTTGGAGAAAACAGAACAAAACAAAAAAAATGGGGAAAAATCCCCAGGTATCCTCCAATGTGAAATGCATCACATTTTGATTTTGTTACAAGAGTTTTATACGTTAATCTGCACATGGGCATCTTTGGCTGGCTGCGAAGGTCCCACCAGGCTGATACTTTTGTCTTCCAGGCTGCTGCTAGCCCTGCTGGCATTCACTGCAGGTGTTTTTCAACTTGACTAGAGCAGCTCTCCCTGGTACATCAGACCATCCCAAGTTTGGCAGGGCCCCCTATTTACCCAGACTGTGTGATCCACCACAGCTCCTGTTGGGGGACCACACTGACTCTGGTTCAGTAGCCTTTTTGACATGCTCCCCAGGAGACTTAGCCATTGCTATTTTTGCAGCACAGGAACTAAGGGGAGTACTGGCTTCCTCGGCTGCAACCAGATTGATCTACTAGTGGCCCATGAAGTGTTCTCCCTCCACAGGCCCCAAAACAGAGCAAGAAACAAGTTTTGGTCCTTGGAGGTCCTCAAAGATCTATCTGTTTTAATACCCTGTCCCTTCTCTTCTGAGGCTTGGTCTTGGAGGAACTGGGAAGAGATCAGAACCACAGTCTCTTCATTCCTGTTTATCTTCCTTGTTCCAGAAGAAGTACAAGATCAAGGGGGCCAGGGCTTGCCTTTTTCTTCCTCTAATTAAGTGCCTTTCCTCACTACCCCAGCCTCACGACCAAGACTTATAATAGCTAGGACTTTCCTCTCACAGGAGGAGGAAAACACAAATAAAAACCAAATTTAAAAAACTCTATGATCTGGCCTCCAGTCCTAGTGTTGACATGTTGTGTGAGAACCAAGAGGACTTAGGAAATCCTTCCTCTTTCTATACAGCCTCACTTATCAACCTCTTTTCTTTTGAAAATCTTACTTAATCTCCAGAAGCTGAATATTGAATATTCTTGATGGAAGAATCTTAGTGTACAACAGCCTCCTTCATTTCCCCTAGAGCCCCTTCTTTCAAGGCTAGCCAGCCATTGCTTGGGATGATTAGAGAGTCATCTATGCACAAAGACAGAGAATAAACATTGTATTTTCCAACTATCATCCCTGTTTCACAAGTTTTCATATTTCTGTGGTCCACAGTATTGTATTTCCATGTTGCAATAGTTGCAAAAACTACAAATATCAAGGGGTTTTTGAAAGGGCTCCTGTAAAAATCTTTCCCTGCTCATTTGATAAATGTTATTGTGAATGAAGAAAGATAAGGTGTTAATGCAAAATAGCAAAAAACAGGGTTACAAATGGAATTAATGTCAGAAAAAATAAATTTTATCTTCATAACTCAAGCATACTTTATCACATGATTTGTAATCTAGAATACACCACAGATATGGCTTTGACATCCTGCATCACTAGAAGAACCCCAGAATTTTCATGTTTCCAATGTCTATAACTTCTCAATTTGGCGTCTTAATCCCACTTGACTATTATTTTCTTTTTATAATATCTGAAAATACAAAATTTTCTACCACAGAATTTTATTTGTGATTAAAAGAGGAAATTGGGCCTATTCTCTCTGTGAATATAGAAATCTGATGTTTT
Source organism: Manis pentadactyla (assembly GCF_030020395.1). NCBI lineage: Eukaryota > Metazoa > Chordata > Mammalia > Pholidota > Manidae > Manis > Manis pentadactyla. Next base: position 59,176,135 of record NC_080023.1, on the reverse strand, counting down.
ATTTATGATATGGTTAAAACTACTAAATGATTTGTATGCATATTAGAATATAATAAATAGTATTAATAGAACTACCATGAGCGCATATATTTACTTTAGCAGATTTTTTAAACTTTTGGTCCAAAGATAGAATAATGGTGTTGAAAGTGACAGAGGTACCATGTCCAATCCTCCCTCAGTACAAATAGGGAGTTCATCTGTTTTAGTCTTCTTCAATTCTTGGCAATAACAAGGGAAACATTAGTAAGACCAGGCATGAATGCAGTTCCTTACTTTAGGTGCCCAGATCCAGTGACTAAAGCTTAAAGATCAAGTTGAATATGATATACAGCAGAAAAACCAATGGGAATGGGAAAGCATAAGGGCTCAGTATTTAGTCTCTTGGGAATATCCCTTATATTTCTGGTTATAGGGACAGAATATAAATGATTATTTCAGAAACATATTTTGATTAGCATAAGAGCATGTTGCATTGAAATGGGATCCACACATTCTCTGTTTAACCCCCTTTCCACACGTACTCTTACCCCACCTTAATAGCCATTCCTGTGAAAGGTGTTTCATAGCCAAAGGAAGACTATCCAACTGTGTTAAATTTTTTAGAGTGAAGCTAGCCAAGGATATCCTGTAAAAAACAGACTCAGACATTTGAATCTGATCTCTCTGAGCCAGTTTTAAAATTAGATCTTCAAACTGGGTCATTAGAACACTAAAGAAATCAGAAATCTCAGCAGTGACTATTTTTTTTATCCGAGACTAACAGGTATCTCTTTAACAGTCTTTTCTATTTCTCATCACACAAGGAAAGAAAAAGAGCTCACCTTTTTCAGCTAGTTCATAAGGAAAGAAACATTTATTAGAGATGGAATAGTGTTCATAGTTTATGCCTTCCAAAAGTATGAAGACATAATATGAAACTTTAATCATGAGTTTTAGACAAACACCTAGCATATTATTGATCCAAGATACATTATTTTTGTTTATTGGTACCAGTCTGTGATCGCCCATCAAAGAGTACAGAGTACTTCAGTAAAGGTTGGTAAAGAAATATAAAATCAAAACTATATCATTGTTCATTTAGCATTATAATGGCTGATCTAAAAAACATGTTACATGGCTTTAGAGATAACAGTGAAGGCTGGAGTGTCTGAGGACATTCTGACTAAAAGATGCCTGGCTTTTGAATTAAGATGTAAAGACTTGGAGAACGGAAGACATTCCTAAGGAAGAAAAACAAAAATTAGGTAGAAACACAATGGTGATGACATGGTGATGATATTATTATTAATAATTAAAAGTAGAAAAGACACATGTATAAAACATATTACCTCATAAATTTTTCAAATTATAACTAATTGAACCACGTTGATTGAATGTCTAGGCTGTTATTGATGTGGTAAATTTTTTCTTTAGTCTAGTTTTAGCCCAGAGGCTTCCAATTAAGTAGCTTTGTGACCAATGTCAAGTTACTTAACCTATCAATGCCTCCGTTTCCTCATCTTTAAGGCAGAGAAAATAATAGTACTACTTCAAAGGACTGGTCTTGGATTAATCTGATACTGATGTGGAGCACTTAGTTATGGCACTTACTAAACACTCAATAAAAGTTACCTCTTACTATTCTTTTATTGTGACTACATTTTCCTTTTATGGTAGTTTTACAGTCTTACACAAATCATCAGCGGCTTCTCCTTGAGCATATGGTTTGTTACATTTTCATCACAGCACCACTTTTGTTTTTCTCCATCTGGTGTCATGCACATGCTCTCTTGCATTTCTACTTTGGCTTAGGGAATTGCTTTCCAGTAGAATTTCCTGTGATGATGGAAATGTTCCACATCAGTGCTGTTCAATATGGTAGCCGCTAGCCATATGTAGCAATTGAGATGTGGCTAGTGGACTGAGGAACTGAATTTTTTATTTTATTTTATTTTAAATAATTTAAATTTGAAAAGCTGCATGTGACTTACTGTTTTTGTAACAGACAGCACAAGTCAATGATTTGCACCATGGAATGTATCCTCTGGATGGTTTTCAAAGTTCTTTCAGAAGCCTTATTTCATTTGAGTCTCCCAAGAGTTACGTGACATAAAATAGGTGGGGTTACTTCAGTTTTTCCTCTTTGCTCAACAGTGTTTATTCAAGGCCTAGCATAGCACCTAGCACAGCGCAGGTCTTCAATGAATACTGACTGATTGAATTAATGATTTTGATAATTCATTAATGTTTTGATAAAAATGTTAATTAAGTACCTTGCCTAAAGAAAATAATTTAAACTTCCCTATGATCGTAATTTGATTATTAAGTGCAGATTTTGTAAGTACTTTTAAAACTGATCAGAAGGAGCTTTATGCTGAAATTTATCAGGAAGTTAAAAAGATGAAATGCTCTGTAGTACAGCCTGTGTGACATGTAAATCCCAGAGTGTCAAAGATTCTCTGCAGTTCATGGGAGGAAATTAAAAGGAAGATAATCCAAGAGATAATCCAAAAAAATACCCTAGATGTCTGTTGATCTCAAGTCCAGGCTATGCAATGATGCCCCCTGGGGACAGTTTGAGAGACTTCACTGCAGCTCTGTCTGAGTGTCAGAGGGTGGTGGTTGAGGGGCACTCATGAATGGGAGGCACACAAGGAAGAGACTGTGGGGTTTGTGATGTGGAGTTTGCTTACTTAGTCACTGTGGTGTCTGTCGCACATTTCTCCCTCTTATTCTAAAGGCTTGTTTTTTCCCATTGGTATGAGCTTCCATAAAGATGCGCATGGGTTTCAAGTGGGGGGATGAAGAGGGTGAACAGGTGGAAGATACAGATCTCCATCTCCATCAATATTTGGCTAGAATTTGGGGCCTTTTACACCTCTGTAGATTTTTTCTTTCCATCACCATTGTTGCCAAGTTTCTGTAAGGAACATATCCTCCTTTGATCCCTCCTTCTTATCACTTAGTCTCAAATCCGGTTCCCCTCAGCTTGGCCCTCATCCTCCGCACTTTACAGTTTCCCTCAGATGCCAAAAGACACTTAAAAATATCAATGGATTTTTTTTTTTTCCTCAGAGCCCATTCTCTTGCACCTCTTCATGATGACTGACAGGATATTGTTTCTCTGATTTCAGTTCTCTTCTGTCGCACTCACTGTAGCCTCCTTATCGCTTCCTTTCTCTGGCCCATTATTTGGCTCTTTTCTCCCCACTTAGTGGTTCATTTTCTGTTTTATCCTACACAGTTTCCAAAGAGATGCTGTTTTTATGGCTTCAAGCATCATTTGCCTGAATATCCATGTCTTTTTTGGTGTGGGTTTCGGAGTCTGACAGACCTGGGTTCAAATAGTTCAGCTATTCATTAGCTCTGTGACCTGAGGCACTTTGGACAATTTCTCCAGGTACCATTGCCTCATGTGTAAAATAGACATTTTACTTATCTCAAGGTACAGTTGATGATGTGGTAACCTTCACAAGAGAGGCAGTCTTCCCATAATCTCTCTTACATCTTTCCCTTTTCCTTTCTTACCACTGCCAAAACAATAGTTTGTTCCTTTTCCCCATATTTGGCCAATTAATATTACAAAGACCTTATTTTACAAGTTAAAAAGTAAGAACCTCCTCCCCCAAAATCCCCAGTATACTCACAGCAGTGCCATACCATGATGTGTATTTGGAAGACTTGCCACTCTTCTGTGTGTGGAGTAGGGAACATAGGAGTGAGAGAGCGGAAGCAGGCTGCGGTTTACTGAGGCCATCCAGGTGAGAGGTGAGGAGGGCAACCAGGGTGTTCCCTCCAATGGGAAAATGGAGGAGGGAATGGGGTTGAGTGCATTTTAAGAAGCAGAGCAAAATATTTTACCACTCTGTTGTATGACTGTTTGTGATCATTAGAACCATTACAGAACCATTACATTTTTTAACTGGCAACATTTCAAAAGTGCTATGCACTGCAGGACACTGTCCACCACTCCTGAGCCCACCTAATCTCTGAGCATAGGATTCAGGGATGGGGCAGAGATAAAGGTTCCCTGCTATATGTATTAGTGCTTTTGTTTTTGTTTTTGCAAAGTATATGAAAATATAACTTTTAAAATTTGTTTTTGAAATCATGAAATAATATCCACACACAGTGTGCTCCCAAAGTAATGTCATGTGTCCCTCTTCGTGGAAGTAAAAAGAGAGAGATTTTGGTTTCTCATTAGATAGATGTAGGCTTGGGAGAGGCATCTAGTCTAGTTAGCTGGCTTTCTTATTGTCTCCTCTGTTTGTGATGAACTTCTGTCAACTTACGCTCTTTTCTGTATATGGAACATGTGTCACCTCTACTTAGTGTTCATTATCCAGCTTGAGTGTTGCTTTTCAGTGAAAATTTTTTTTTAACTTTTTCCCTGAAATCCTAGAGTTCTTTTAAGTCCATTTTTACACTTTACCTCTCAAGTATACGAGTGAACTAGCCCAGTAGTATCTGTCAGCTAAACTTAAAAAGGTATGTTTTGGTGAGTGGGAAACATGTCCCCAAATGCTTTCTGTCCAGTAATGCAGAAAATAAAGAAAGGGATCCCAACACATTTTGCATTTTCAAATACAAAGCACAAAGTTTGTATTTGAAGATTTAGGAAATGTATGCTACAGAAATGATAATGCTTTGGGTGATGAGATCTTCATTATCTCAGCCAACAGCGATCTTCAGCAGCAATGACATCATTGTTGCTTCACTGACTTCAGAATTCAGGCAAGAGCCAGAACATAGGCAGCTTCTTTGTCAGCAATAGTGCAGAAAAGAAAACACAAAGAGCCTCCCTTTGAGTCATGGCAAGCTTTGCGACTCCTTTCTTGGCCCTTTGTGAAAGCACGTGACTGGACTTGTAGAAGATTAACCCCCTTAACATTTCTGTAAAAAATTAAGCAGATGCAAAGCAGCTCCATCACCTTTTCTCCTGTCTGTGGTGAATTCAGTATTAGGGTGGGCAGTGAATTATTTTGCATCCCCTCAGAGAGGCCAGGGCAGTCAATGGGGACTGTGAATGAGGGCTCTCTGAGGGGCTCAGTGGTGGGTTTTCTTGGGCTTTCACTGTTCTTTACAGCATTATTCCTCTAAAAGAATTCCGTCGAAGAGTGGGGTCAGTCTAGAGACCTTTATGTGCTTGAAGTAATCCACCCTTTAATCTGTTCCTTCCTGTGGGAAAATCAATATGAAAAAAAAATGAGTAAGTCAGTATTTATATCCAGACATAGAGTTCAGAATTTGCTTTTAATTTACCACTATTCTTTACACGAATACAGATAGTTTTCAATGTCAGTTCTTTAAAAAAGAAAAAAATTTCAAAAACCTAATACTTGATTTATGCTGATAATTTTATCTAGCTATATCTGAAAACTGAAGAGTTGATGCTCTTGCCCTGTTGTCTATCCTGGATTATCATTTCATTAATTCAGCAGATTGTACATATTTCCTAAACTAAGTGTATTCCATTTTATTGGTACCAGATAAGTGGTCTCCACATGTTTTTATTTCCCTAGTTCTGAGCTTATGTACATATTCTGTGTATGGAAAGGATTGAGTATGTATCTTACCATTATATGTTGAAATATTATGCTTGAGGGTGGCAAAATTTAGCTCTTGACTTTTACTGACAAAGCTGGTTTCAATGAGAGCACAAATACCAATATGTTCCTTTGGGAAAGAACAGTAATTGGAAGATGGGTGAGAGAAGATTTTTGCTTATTTTTTTGTTGTTCAATTTTTAAAGTGCTATCTTGTATTCATGTATTACTTATATATTTGGAAAAAAGTTAAAACAACAAAGAGGACATTTTTTAGCCTGAGGAAAGTAGTGAGTATTTTAGTCCAGGTTCTCCTGCTTATTCTGGTTCTATAAATGTAGTACTTCATGGCAGGTAGCAATTCCAGAAAACCTCTATGTCACAGGAAGAAGGAAAGGAAATGGGGAATACTATTTCCATTATAAAATATCTGATAGATAGCATATATTTTAGGCACAATCTTTTTTTTTTGTTTTCTTTTTATTAAGTACAGTTAATATACAATATTATATTGGTTTCAAGTGTACAACATAGTGATTCAATAGTTATATACTTAAAAAATGCTGACCATGATAAGTGTAGTTACTACCTGTCACTATACAAACATTACAATACTGCTGACTATATTCCCTATGCTGTGTATTTCATTCCCATGACTGACTTTATAATTGGAAGTTTGTCCCTCTCTATCCCCTCACCGATTTGGCCCATTCTCACACCTCCCTCGGCCTGCAGCAGCTGCCAGTTTGTTCTCCACGTCGGTGAGTCTGTTTCTCATTGGCTGGTTTGCTCATTCTAGGCACAATCTTTTAAAGACAAAGAGCACATCAAATTTAGTTTTCAGTTTCTGACTATTAGAAATAAAATAAAATAAAATAAAAATGACCTCTAGTTATTTTTGAAATAATGTAGAGTTAAAAAAAGTGAAGGAGATATAAATTTAGTTTAGGCAAAGAAGTTAATTAACGAATTTCCTTTATTCCCTTGACCTCTTTTTCTCTCTTTTCCCTTTCTAGAATTGTTTCTGGAGAAAAATGGTGATGTGCCTTAAACCTAACTAGCTAACACCTTTCCCAGTGCCTAATTTAGGGACATGCAGAAACAAATTATAAGGGTAATTTGAATTTTCAGTTCAAAATAATGGTATAATGTCATCATATGATTTTCCCACTACTTTGGATTAAAGGGGTGGATTTTTTTCTTATTTGCATGATAGCATGAAGGAGTTGGTGGGTTAGAATATGATAGATAGGGCTGTACTTAGGGAAAATAGATTTAGAAATATAATGGCCCTGCTCGGGGCTATGAAGGGAACAGTGCTGTGGTTAGTTACAATTACACTTGCCAACTTAACTCCTGTCCATGCCCTGTCCCTCCTTTTGTTCCCAGATGGAATGGCAGAGCTAGGAGACGTCGTGATAGCTGCCTATCCCAGGTGAAGCTTAGGAATCTGATCAAGAAAGTACACTGGGAAGGGCCTGGGTCTCTAGGAGGCAGGAAATAGAAGTTCTGGTCCTCATTTGCCACTAGCAGAGAGCTCTAAGGGGCTCATTTGTCTGGTGTGCTTGTAGCCACAGTTGGACATATTAGATTTATAGCTCCTTTATAGTCATGGGGCTCAGCATAGGGCCTGGCATCTGGAACATACTCATAATACATTTTTTTGTGGAAAGAGTGAAAAAAATACATCATCTTTCTTATTGCATTAAAAATAGGGTGGGGTTAAGTGGTTAGAGTTAGTTGTCATGTTTCCTAAAGTTCCTTTATGCTCTAAAGCCCAGATTTTGGTCATCTAGTTATCTATTTTTTCCCTTGTGCAAGCAGCATCCCATCTGTGATAGCCTTAGTGTGTTGTTGTCCAGTTTCTCTGCTTCACTTACCATATCCTCACTATCCCTGTGTGCGAGTTTTTCATTTTTTACCTGCACTATTTAACAGTTTCCTGACCTCCAGTCCTGCTTCCTTTTAGGAAGGTTTTAATGAGGTTGAACCACAGAAAACGGCCTTTTGTGCAGGCCTCAAACAGCTGAATATTGGCAGTTTCATATGGTACAATTAAAGTTCATTATCCAAACTGTAGTCACAGAGATTTGGTCCTGCATTTAATATTTCAATGGCTTCTATTATTCCCCTTCCCTTCACCCTTCCAACCCCAGATTCCTCCACCTGTCTCCCCAAGCCCCTTCATGGCCTAACTTACAAGAGCTTTGGTGACCTGACCCTCACTTTCCCAGCTGGCCTGTTCTATTACCAATCTCTTCCACTGTCTACACTCCAGCTGCACAGAAATTTCAGATCCTGGATTACTAACCTACCTCTTTACTGTGGGCCTTAGGGAATGACATTGCTTTTGTCAGAAATATTCTCCTCTTCCATTCCTTCTCCTCTACCCCTCAGTCCTGTAGCCTAGCTTGGAAAACACCCATTTGGCAAAGGAAGAGAGATAATATACACATAATAAATAAATATGTACTATTTAGTATTTTAGAAGTAGGAAGCGCTGTTGAGAGAATTTTCTTCCCTGAAACCATCCTTAACCCTGCATGTCTGATGGTCCATTTAAATGATGATACCCCAAACAGAATGTCTTAAGTGTCACTGACGGTGTCTGATGAGCAGGGACTGCAGGGGGAAGGAGCATGAGTGCCCTTGTTCGGGGCCCTACAGTTCCATCAGGATGGTTTTCTAAGGCAGTCAGTTATCCCTGTGAGCTCATGGTGATTTTCCATTGCCCTGGACATAAAAGGAGCTTAAAAAAAAAAAGTTTGGCCAAAATTTCTTTTTTCTAGGAGCCCAGGGAAAAGGGGTCATCATTGGGAAGTTAGGAAGGAATGACAATTTTCAGGAACAGTTTGTTTTTTTAAAACTAACTTTCAGCTATTTATAGAACAGCTTAGGAAATGAAGCGCATTCCCTGACAGGTGTTTTTGCTATGCCCTGGAATACTGGTGTGGGGGAAGTGCTACTGAAGCCTTCTTCGAATTCACAGGAGAAACATACCCTATTGCTCCTTCCTGTATGATATCATTAGCTTTGCCAAAATTATGAGTAATCAGTATAGGAAATGTAGTTATTTTTGGTTGAATATTATGTTTTCATAAAGTATGAGATAATAGGAAATGAAGTGGGTGACATAAGTTAAAAATACAGGCTTTGGATCTAGACTGCCTGGGAAAATCTGGGCTCCACCTTAGACAGTTGACTTAAATTTTGGTGCCTTAGTTTCTGCACTTGAGAAATGGGGAAAAAACAGTTATCTTCTTCATTGGGTTCTTTTGAGAGGATAATCAACACAAGCATCATAAAATAAATGTACTTATTCTTATTTTAAAGATAAGTGGTCATGCACAATTCCAGGGGCTTTGAGAGAGTTGTAATTTTTGTGCAGACCTTCTCAAATTAATACTACAGAGCTGTGAGCACTCTATAATAATACTCTAGTGCTTCCTGCTTGTTTAAATATGGTTTTATTGTTATTTTACATTCTTTTTATAAGCTGAGTTTTGTCAGACATCTTGAAAAAGCATGATGTGAAAGTATTACTAGAGAATATAGGACATTTACCCCTCTAGTGCATTTTTAATTTGGAAATGTCTGAATAGTGGTAGAAACCAACAATATATTCTCTCTCATTTATATTCATTCTTTTGCTCCCCAGTCCTGCTTCCCTTCTCCCAATTCATCTGTCTTTCTGTTTCTCTCTCTCTCTCATTCTTGCATATACATGCACACGCATCCCACCTTTCCCTTCTCCTTCCCTCTCCATTATTAGGAAAACGTAAATAAATTGCAAGCTAATTAGCTATTGCACATTATAGTTCTAGATAATTTCATCTCTTGTTATTTAATAGGTAATATTCTTAGAATATATAAAGTACTTCTGTGACATTACTGTTAGAATGGTATGTGTCGGACATCCATACTTTGAATATATAAAGTACTTTTATGACATTATTCTTAGAATGGTATGTGTAGGACATCCATAATTGATTGATTGATGACTATTTAAGTATTGATCTAAATTCAGATTCTACCATGGCACCCTTTAGCTTTATCATTCCAAAATATTTATCAGGACATATTTTAAAAAATCATTTAATTTGAAATACTCTGCTGGACTTACAACTTTTTCTCTTAATCTTGGGACATTCAGGTAAATGCATAACTGTTTCTCCCTTGCATAGTCCTTTCTAGATGATAGCCTCTGAGTTTTTTTTCTTTTGTGTGGTTTTCATTTTTTTTTTTTTTTTGAGAGCGCATCTCTCATATTTATTGATCAAATGGTTGTTAACAACAATAAAATTCTGTATAGGGGACTCAACGCACAGTCAATTATCAACCCCAAGCCTATTTCTCTACAGTTTCCAATCTTCTGAAGCATAACGAACAAGTTCTTACATGGTGAACAAGTTCTTACATAGTGAATAAATTCTTAAATGGTGAACAGTGCAAGGGCAGTCATATCACAGAAACTTTCGGTTTTGATCACACATCATGAACTATAAACAATCAAGTCAGATATGATTATTCGTTTGATTTTTATACTTGATTTATATGTGAATCCCACATTTCTCCCTTATTTTATTATTATTATTTTTTAATAAAATGCTGAAGTGGTAGGTAGATGCAAGATAAAGGTAGAAAACATAATTTAGTGCTTTAAGAGGGCAATTTGTGTGGTTTTCATTTTTGAACGTTTTTTAACTTTCATCTTTTAATTTAAATGGAACATTTCAAAATTACAAAATAAACACAAATAAAATTTAAGACACATCTATTATCGTAAGTTTAAATAGCTATCAGCATTTTCCCCTATTCGCTTTGGATCTTTCTTTTTTGTTTTAGTTTTAAATAAAACATTATAGATACAGTTAAAGCCTCACTATTCACCCCTTTCCACTCCTTTCATGAGGGGTATTCATTCACAAATTTTGACATGAATTATTCTTGTGAATGTTTTCATATTTTTACTCAATCCATGTACAATATTGTTCGGGTATATGTGCAGAAAAGTGTTAACATAGCAATGCTGAGATTGCTGGTCTTAGAAAGGCCTGCTTGTGAGGTTGGCCCTTGCCTGGCATCTGAGAACCTGAATTTCTGGAAGTTCCCACTGTTCCAGGAACTGGGCTTACTATGCCTAAACTGTATAAACACTTTGTTCGATGTTGAACATCTACTTTCTGGGAATCTGGAATTTGAGTGTGTCAGGCAGAGGTTACCTATGTGACTACCCCCAATAAAAACCTTGGGTACTGAGTCTCTAATGAGTTTCCCTGGTAGACAGCTTACCATCTATTTTCACAACTCATCACTGGAGGAACTAAGCACACCCTGTGTGACTCCACTGGGAGACAACTCTTAGAAGCTTGTGCCTGGTTTCCCCTGGACATTACCCCATGTACCTCTTCTCTTTGCTGTTTTTTCTTTGTATCCTTTCTCTGTAATGTAATAAGCCTTAGTCATAATTACAGCTATATGCAAAATCCGGTGAGTCCTGTCCTCCTAGTGAATCATCAAACCTGTGTGTGGTCTTGGAGACCGTTGACAGTACTGAGCCCTTGTATTGGTTGGGATATAGGCTAAGATGCTATAGGAGACCCCAGAAGGCACTGACTTGAACAAGAAGGAAATACATATTTATTTCTTTTTTAAGAGTTTAGAAATTGAAAGACCATTAGCCTGAGAAAGGTCAATGTCCAGGCAGCACACACAAGAGTTACTGGAGGAGTGCACGCTAGGGAAAACTGATGGGGGAGGCATCCCTGGGGACGGGGACAGCCCCTCTGCTGCCCATTGCATTCTGGGGCAGCACGAATAACTCTTGCATGTCTTGATGACAGGCTTTGGGAGAGGGCTCTTAATTATTGGGCTGTAGTACTTCTAAGCTGTATGACTTGGGATGTACCTGTTCCTCATCAGGCGTGATCATAAGCTAAACACAATAGTAGTGTGGTCTGGGAGAGCTTTGGCCCAGGCTTGTTCTGCCAGGTGAGGGTCTGTGTTGGGGAAGTAGCAGCTTGTCACCAGGCATGATGATGGGCTGGGGTCCATGTCTCACAGTTGCAGTTACAGCTATGACATGGCAGACAAGCAGCAGGATTTGTCACAGCAGCATTCATGGTTGAGAAGAACTCCTATTTTCTCCTTATGTTAATGGAAAGATTTTAATTGGTCACTCTTTCAATGATCCTGACTTATCCAAGCCCGTCTTTCTCTCCTGTCCTCCTTTGGGTATTAAAATTAATGTCCCTGAACTGAGGTGGCAGCTATTTTCTCCTTCTCCACCCCCAACACTCCCTCCCTGCCTTAACTTCCTTCCCTACCCAGCTGCTTAATGTGGCTCACATATCAAAGGAAGCTTGCAGTTAGGTCTTTATTCTGGTAATGGTGACTTCTTTTTGCAAGGTCATGTTTTCGTTTAAAAGAATGATGGTTATATTTCATGTAGCATTTCTAGGTATTTTATGGTGGCAGTTTTTTTTTCTAAGTTCACAGTATTTCTTTATTGCTTGCTTATAATTACTTTTTTTGGTAAAGATCCACACTGGAATGGCACTCAGGATTTCGCTGTTGTTTTGAAAAGCAAGATTGGCCAATAAAATAATTGAGCACTCAGCCTATTGGCTAATTTATACCAAAAAAGAAAAAAAGACTAGTTGATCAGCTGATGAATAGGCTGACTACACCCACTAGGTGTTTTCTTGGTATGAAGCATAACATAACAAGATTTGTTCTCCTTCTTTCCTTCCTTCTTCTCCTCTTTCCTCCCTTCTCTCTTTTCCTCTGTGTCCCTTTATCCCAACCACTTTCTTATGATGATGTCTATGGAGCAGCCCCAGCATTCTGATTTTTGGCTTTCTTGTCCAAGGAGTTAAGGATGAATTGGTTATTGAGGGACCACAAAACAAGTTTAGGAGAACTGAATTTTATAGTTTATCCAGATATGTACACTTCAGGTCTTCCTTTTTAATTTACCATTCCCTTCCAAAAACAATTGTGAATTCACGTGGAGGACAGCCATTAAGGAAAATGTTGCTATTCTCCAGTTGAGATGATGCTTCTAGAATTGTGTCTGTCTTATATGATGTAAACATGTGATTAAAAAAATATCTTAGCTGCTTTTATTTAAAAGTGACCACTATTCCTTCCTTTCCTCTCTCTCTCAGCTCCTCTGTCTCCTTCTCTCCCCTCCTAATCCCTTCCATTGAAAATGAAATTTGAGTTGCTTAATACCAGGTGCAAATAAGAACGTCGTATGTGATGAACAAATTACCTAGAATTTCTTCTATGAACACTGGCCTCCTGGCCTTGGCGACATACCTTACACATTACCTCCATTTGTTCTGGAGAAACAAGAACACGCTGAAAGGGTTTGGGCCGAGCAGAGCCACACTCTTTACCGGAAAACAAAAATACCTCTCATAATGGGTACATGTCTATTAAACGGTGGATACTAGTATTGTCTTTATATATGATGAATGGCTTATTTTTTCAATAACAAGTAATATGTTTTCAGTTATTTTCTAGCTCACAGACAAATGAGACAGAAATTGGCTGTTAGTAATTACTTGGTAATTGCCTGACACTTTGATGTTAGAAATTGCTTTAGTGTCTGATGTTGTTAAATAACATTCTCTAGGAACTTGTAAAAAAAGCCACTTTTAAAAATCTTCTGTTAATTATATACTGTGGGGGCAGCAATTAAATAGTATTTTTAAGTCTGAGCCTTTTCATCAACTAGGAAGAGACTGACTGCTTTGTGTTTTGACTTGCACCACTTAAGTTGCCCCAGGCACCACACTCAGGTTAATTTCAACAGGAAATTTTGATTGCACTGTTTTCACCATATCAAGTTCACCCCAAAACTATAGATACCTCTTTGTGTTGACTGACCTTGTGCCCTATAGGTAGAGTGAGCTTAGACTCCCCATGACAACCCCAATGTAGACCTCCATGCCTGACCCCCTTATTCAACATGTCAGCCTAAGCGGGGCTTGACACTCTACTTTTACTTAGGAGAGTCGAATGTAAAAACTGAATTGAGGAGTGCCTGGCTTGCGATGCCATTTATTGTGGAAGGCATTTACTGTTTAAGAATTTTTGTAATTATTTATGATAAATGTAAGCAATGGCAAGTACAGTTGAGTAAGTATGAGGTTCAGATCACAAGCTTAAGAACAGCTGTAATTCTGGTAGTTATCAATTAATGTGACTTGTGAACATGACTAAACTTCATGGACCTCTGTTTCAGAGGATGCCCACCTCATGTAATTGTTATGAGGATTGAATGAAATGTTCATATGAAAAGCCTCTTGCAACCTGTAAATACCTTGCTAATAGATTTAATCTTCTAAAGGGAATGTACTTGGAATTTACAAAGAAATTCTAATTGTAACTTCTATCTCGATAATGTCTATAAACCTTGAGAAATTAGATAGATTTCTTACTCTAAAATTGCTTTAACAGCCAGAGATAAAGAACAGGTTCTTGAGATTTTGGATAGCATTAGCTGTTTATATGAGTTTTTATTTTTCTAAATAAACTCTGATGTTTCAAGTAGATACTGTATTTTTATCATTTGCTTATTTTTTAAAAAGGAGGGCCAGTGGATAAGATTTCCAAAAAGACTTGCTAGTTCACCATACTGAGAATCTGCTTCCTTATGAACCCTTAAAAACATCTGTGTTTTTATACCCTGATTATTTTTGATGAAATGATGCTGTGGGTTTAAAAGGCAGGTTCTTAAGTCAAACTGCTTTCATTTTAATTTTACCTCATGGAAACATTGTAATGGTGCCCTGGGAATTTTTCTAGTTGCTTCTGTCTATATTGTTCTCTCTCTATATCCCCCTTTTACTTTATTTTACAATTTAATAAAAGAGCTGAAAACTAAATCTTACTATCCCCCTCTTTTATTGCACTGATTATATGGTCAATTTAAAAAACAAATAAATAAATAAATAAAGGAGCACAGGATCCTTGCTCTCTGTTGCTTGCTTTATCTTTGCAAAATGTTCTTTGCCAATACTTTTAATACTTTTGGCTAATAGGCATTTTAACTTCAGTATGGCTAGAGTGACACAGATGGCTGAAATGCTTTTAAAAATAAGAATGTATGTATATATAAACATATGCCCGTATATATATCTGTCCATATACACAAACACAAATTTGGATGGAAAGAAAGAACATGAAAGAAAAAAGGAACTCTATTTGATTACTGATTATAGGAAATAGTTTGGTTGGATGGTGTATTTTAGGGAGGTTACCAAGAGTGTCTTCTGTTGACTGAGTACATGGAAACTTTTCAAGGAAATACAAATATAGTGTTAATTGGCTTTTTGTTATAACCTTATAGCAAGTATGTACCTGTATAGATAGATGATGGCTAAAAATCAGAAATGTTATATGTGAAACATGAACACCATGAAAGCATACACATAAATGCAGGGACATTTTCTCCAACTATTAGGTCATAGAATATTTAAAAAGAATGAAAAAAGTACATGGAAATCACTTAACTGAAAGAGGTTTGAGTGTAAATAAACAAAATTGATTTTTATGTTTTCTTGATAATTTGGACAGATGTCCAAATTTTTTAAAAACTTGATAATTAAAATTTTTGTATTTATGAAAATTTCAAATTTCACTGTTTTTTAAACTACTTTACCTGATATTAATATAGCCACTCAGCTGTCTTACCCTTATTTTATATCTCCCTTTTTTCATATTTTTAATTTCAATCTGTATCTTAGCATATAGTTTGGCTTAACATGTTTTTTAATACTGAGGTACATACAATAAGATGCACAAATATTAACATACATGATGAATTTTGACATATGTATATAATCATGTAGCCATCACCCATATCAAGATATCAAACATTTTCACTATTTTTTTCTCCTTTCACCTATTTCACCCGTCCTCCTACCCACCCTCCCATAAGGAAACCACCACTCTGTTCTCTGTGTTTATGAGTCTATTTCAATTTTGTTTTTTTGTTCATTTGTTTTGTTTTCTAGAGTCCACCTATAGGTGAAATTCTATGGTATTTAACTTCCTCTGTTTGACTTATTTCACTAAGCATAATACTCTCTAGGTCCATCCATGTTGCAAATGGTGAGAAGTCATTCTTTTTATTGTTGAGTAATGGTCTAGGTTTTTTAAATTATTATTTTTTATCCATTTTTATAAACTCTGCCTTTCGTTTAGAATATTTCACTGAAAGTGGTTGGAGGTAGGTCTAATGTTTTGCTATTTGTTTTCTGTTTGTCTTACCTGTTTTTTGTCCCTGTGTGTCTCCTTTCCTGCCTTCTGCTGGGTTAATTGAATACTTTATGCAATTCCATTTTACCTATTATCATTTTAGCTATATCACCGTATGTTTAATGGTTATTTATGGACTATTATGTACATATCTCCTTAAATTTTCAAGTCTACTTATAGTTAACATTGTACCAATTCATGTAAAATGCACGAACCTTGCAATCATATTGGCCCATTTATGACTCTCCATTGTGCTGTAGTTATATTACCTACACATAAGTATCAACTCTATCATTTATTATGTGTTTTGCTTTAAACATATGTATTTTAAAGAAATTAAGAGTAAAAAATATTACTTCATATTTACTCACATATTTATTTTTCTAGTGAACATTATTCTTTCCAAAATACCTGAATTTTATCTTTTATTTTCCTTTGGCCCGAAGAAATTTCTTTAGTATTTCTTATGGTGCAGATCTATTTTGTCCCTGAATTTTAAATTATCTGAATGTGTTGCTTCCATTCTCAAAGGCTGTTTTCAATAGATTTTGAATTTCAAGTTGACAGTAATTTCCTTTTAGCACTTTATTATGTTATTCCACTGTTTCATACCCCCCATTGTTTCTGATTAGAAGTCAGAGATAATTTTGTATCATTATTCTCCTGTATATACTGTGATATTTTCTCTTACTGCTCTCAAGATCTTTTATTTTCTGTGGTTTTAGTAATGTGAGGCATTTCTATTCATCCTGTTTAGAATTCATAGAGCTTAAATTTTTAAATTTGTATAATTCCCCAAAGTTTGGAAGTTTTTGGTTGTAATTTCCTTCAGTAATTTCTCCACATTCCTTCTTGCTCTATACTCTTTCTCATAGTCCAGTTATGTGTATGTTATACCTTTGGATATTTGTCCACAGATAAATAACTGAGGTTCTACTTATTTTTCTCAAATCTTTTCCTCTTTTTTCTTTTAAGGTATTTTCTGTTAGTCTAGTTTCAGGTGTACTGACTCTTTTGTCTGTTATCCCCAATTTATGTTAAAACTTATCCCTTTGATTTAAAAAAATTGAGTTAGTGTATTTTCAGTATTTAGCTTTTTTTTTCTTAAGGTAGAATTGACATATACTCTTATGAAGGTTTCACATGAAAAAACAATGTGGTTACTACATTTACCCATATTATCAAGTCCCCACCCATACCCCATTGCAGTCACTGTCCATCAGTGTGGTAAGATGCCACAGATTTACTATTTGCCATCTCTGTGCTACACTGTCTTCCCCATCACCCCTCACGCCATGTGTACTAAACATAATGCCCCTCAATCCCCTTCTCCCTCCCTCCCCAACCATCCTCCAACATGCCTCCACATTGGTAACCTCCAGGCCCTTCTTGGAGTCTATAAGTCTGCTGGTGTTTTTCCTTCAGTTTTGCTTCATTGTTATACTTCACAAATGAGGGAAATCATTTGGCACTTGTCTTTCTCCACCTGGCTTATTTCACTGAGCATAATATCTTCCCAGCTCCATCCATGTTGTTGCAAATGCCTGAATAGTATTCCATTGTGTATATGTACCACATCTGCTTTATCCAATCATCTACTGATGGACATTTAGGTTGCCTCCATGTCTTGGCTATTGTAAATAGTGCTGTGATAAACATAAGGGTGTATATACCTTTTTGAATCTGAGAACTTGTATTGTTTGGATAAATTCCAAGGAGTGGGATTCTCAGGTCAAATGGTATTTCTATTTTGAGTTTTTGGAGGAACCTCAATATTGCTTTCCACAATGGTTGAACTAGCTTACATTCCCACCAGCAGTGTAGGAGGGTTCCCCTTTCTCCGCATCCTTAACAGCATTTGTTGTTCTTAGTCTTTTGGATGCTGGCCATCCTTAGAGGTGTGAGATGATATCTCATTGTGGTTTTAATTTGCATTTCCCTGATGATTAGTGATGTGGAGCATCTTTTCATGTGTCTGTTGGCCATCTGAATTTCTTCTTTGCAGACTTGTCTCTTCATATCCTCCACCCATTTTTTAATTGGGTTATTTGGTTTTTGGGTGTTGAGATGTGTGAGTTCTTCATATATATTGGATGTTAACCCCTTGTTGGATATGTTGTTTACAAATATATTCTTCCATACTGTAGGATGTCTTTTTGTTCTGTTGAAGGGGTCCTTTGCCATACAGAATCTTTTTAGTTTGCTATAGTACCATGTGCTCATTTTTGCTTTTGTTTTCCTTGCTCGAATAGATGTGTTCAGGAAGAAGTTGCTCATGTTTATATTCAGGAGATTTTTGCCTATGTTGTCTTCTAAGAATTTTATGGTTTCATGACTTACATTCAGGTTGTTGATCCATTTTGAATTTACTTTTGTGTGGGGGTTTAAATAATAATTCAGTTTCATTTTCTTGCATGTAGCTGTCTAGTTTTGCCAACACCAGTTGTTGAAGAGGCTGTCATTTCCCCATTGTATGTCCATAGCTCCTTTATCATATATTAATTAACCATATATGGTTGGGTTTATATCTGGGCTCTCTAGTCTGTTCCAGTGGTCTATTGTTCTGTTCTTGTGCCAGTACCAAATTCTCTTGATGACTGTGGCTTTGTAGTAGAGCTTGAAGTTGGGGAGCATAATCCCCCCAGCTATATTTTTCCTTCTCAGGATTGCTTTGGCTATTCGGGGTCTTTTGTGGTTCTACATGAATTTTAGAATGATTTGCTCTACTCCCTTGAAGAATGCTGTTGGTATTTTGATAGGAATTGCATTGATCTGTAGATTGCTTTAGGCAGGATGACTATTTTAAGAATTTTAATTCTTATACATGAGCACAGGATGTGTTTCCATTTATTGGAATCTTCTTTAATTTCTCTCTTGAGTGTCTTGTAGTTTTCCAAGTATAGGTCTTTCACTTCCTTGGTTAGGTTTATTCCTAGGTATTTTATTCTTTTGGTGCAATTGTGAATGGAGTTGTTTTTCTGATTTCTCTTTCTGCTAGCTCATTGTTAGTGTATAGGAATGCAACAGTTTTCTGTGTATTAATTTTGTATCCTGCAACTTTGCTGAATTCAGGTATTAGATCTAATAGTTTTGGAGTGGATTCTTTAGGGTTTTTTATGTATAATGTCATGTGATCGGCAAACAGTGACAGTTTAACTTCTTCCTTACCAATATGGATCCCCTTTATTTCTTTGTATTGTCTAATTGCTGTGGCGAGGACCTCCAGAACTATGTTGAATAGAAGTGGGGAGAGTGGGCATCCTTGTCTTGTTCCCGATCTTAAAGGAGAGGCTTTCAGCTTCTTGCTGTTAAGTACAATGCTGCCTGTGGGTTTGTCATATATGGCCTTTATTATGTTAAGGTACTTGCTCTCTATACCCATTATGTTGAGAGTTTTTATCATCAGTGGATGTTGAATTTTGTCAAATGCTTTTTCAGCATCTATGGAGATGATCATGTGATTTTTGTCCTTATTTTTGTTGATGTGGTCGATGATGTTGATGGATTTTTTAATATTGTACCTTCCTTGAATCCCTGGAATAAATCCTACTTTATCATGGTGGATGATTTTTTTGATATGTTTTTGAATTCAGTTTGCTAATATTTTGTTGAATAATTTTGCATCTGTGTTTATGAGGGGTATTGGTCTGTAATTTTCTTTTTTTGTGGTGTCTTTGCCTGGTTTTGGTATTACGGTGATGCTGGCCTCATAGAATGAGTTTGGAAGTATTCCCTGTTCTTCTACTCTTTGGAAAACTTTAAGGAGGATGGGTATTAGGTCTTCACTAAATATTTAATGAAATGCAGTGGTGAAGCTATCTGGTCCAGGTGTTTTGTTCTTAGGTAGATTTATTACCAGTTCAATTTCATTGCTTGTAATTCATCTGTTCAGATTTTCTGATTCTTTCTGGGCTCGGAAGTTGCCCATTTCTTCTAGGTTATCCAGATTGCTAGTATATAATTTTTCATAGTATTCTCTAATAATTCTTTGTATTTCTGTGGTATCTGTAGTGATTTTTCCTTTCTCATTTATGATTCTGTTTATGTGTGTAGGCTCTCTTTTTTTCTTGGTAAGTGTGACTAGGGGCTTATCTATTTTATTTATCAAAGAACCAGCTCTTGCTTCCATTGATTCTTTCTGTTGTTTTATTCTCAATTTTATTTATTTCTGCTCTAATCTTTATTATGTCTCTCCTTTTACTGACTTTGGGCCTCACTTGTTCTTCTTTTTCTAGTTTTGTTAATTGTGACTTTAAACTGTTCATATGGGATTGTTCTTCTTTCCTGAGGTAGGCCTGTATTGCAATATACTTTCCTCTTAGCATGGCCTTCTCTGCATCCCACAGATTTTTGCAGTGTTGAATTATTGTTGTCATTTGTCTCCATATATTGACTGATCTCTGTTTTTATTTGGTCATTGGTTCATTGGTTACTTAGGAGCATGTTGTGAAGGCTCCATGTGTTTGTGGGATTTTTCCTTTTCTTTGCATAATTTATTTCTAGTTTCTACCTTTGTGGTCTGAGAAACTGGTTGGTGCAATTTCAATCTTTCTGAATTTACCAAGGCTCTTTTTGTGGCCTAGTATATGATCTATTCTTGAAAATGTTCCATGTGCACTTGAGAAGAATGTATATTCTGCTGCTTTTGGGTGTATAGTTCTGTAGATGTGTATTAGGTCCATCTATTCTAATGTGTTGTTCAGTGCCTCTGTGTCCTTACTTATTTTCTGTCTGGTTGATCTGTCCTTTTGAATGAGTGGAGTGTTGAAGTCTCCTAGAATGAATGCATTGCTTTCTATTTCCCCTTTTAATTCTGTTATTTGTTTCACATATGTAGGTGCTCCTGTGTTTATAATGGTTATATCTTCTTGTTGGGTTGACCCTTTTATCATTATGTAATGCCCTTCTTTGTCTCTTGTGACTATCTTTTTTTTGAAGTCTATTTTGTCTGATACAAGTACTTCACTATTAGTCTGTGTATGTCTTTGGGTTTAAAGTGAGTCTCTTGTAGGCAGCATATAGATGGGTCTTGTTTCTTTATCCATTCAGTGACTCTATGTCTTTTGATGGTACATTCAGTCTATTTACATTTAGGGTGATTGTCGATAGGTATGTACTTATTGCCATTGCAGGCTTTAGATTCGTGATCACCAAAGGTTCAGGGTTAACTTCCTCACTATCTAAGAGTCTAACTTAACTCACTTAATATGCTATTACAAATATAATCTAAAGGTTCTTTTTTTTCCTCCTCCTTTTTCTTCCTCCTCCATTCTTTATATGTTAGGTATCATATTCTGTACTCTTTTTCTATCCCCTGATTGACTTTGGGGTTAGTTGCTTTAATTTTGCATTTGCTTAGTAATTAACTGTTCTACTTTCTTTACTGTGGTTTTATAACCTCTGGTGACAGCTATTAAACCCTAAGAGCACTTCCACCGATAGTAGTCCCTCCAAAATACCCTGTGGAGATGGTTTATGGCAGGTAAATTCGCTCAGCTTTTGCTTATCTGGAAATTGTTTAATCCCTCCTTCAAATTTAAATGATAATCTTGCCAGATAAAGTATTCTTAATTTGATGCCCTTCTGCTTCATTCCATTAAGAATGTCATGCCACTCCCTTCTGGCCTGTAAGGTTTCTGCCGAGAAGTTTGATGATAGCCTGATGGGCTTTCCTTTGTATGTGATCTTATTTCTCTCTCTGGCTGCTTTTAATAGTCTGTCCTTTTCCTTGAGGTTTTCCATTTTAATTATTATATGTCTTGGTCTTGTCTTCCCTGGGTCCCTTGTGTTGGGAGATCTGTGCACCTCCTTGGCTTGAGAGACTATCTCCTTCCCCAGATTGGGTAAGTTTTCAGCAATTACCTCCTCAAAGACACTTTCTATCCCTTTTTCTCTCTCTTCTTCTTCTGGTTCCCCTATAATAGGAATATTGTTCCAGTTGGATTGGTCACTCAAAATTCTTTTTCTCTCTGTGCCTCAGCTTCTTTGTATTCCTCTTCTCTAATTTCT
The DNA here is from genome assembly GCF_030020395.1 of Manis pentadactyla. Classification (NCBI taxonomy): domain Eukaryota; kingdom Metazoa; phylum Chordata; class Mammalia; order Pholidota; family Manidae; genus Manis; species Manis pentadactyla. The sequence goes on along the minus strand of NC_080023.1, from coordinate 59,154,329 downwards.
ACTTTACTTATTGTCTCCTCCACTGTTCTAATCTGCTTTTAAAACCTTCCATTGTATGTTTCATTTCTGATACTGTGTCCTGTAATTATTGCATCTCGGACCGGAATTCATTCCTGAGTTGTTGAATATTTTTCTGTACTTCCATGAACATGTTTATCATTTTTATTTTGAAATCTCTTACTGGAAGATTCATGAGGTCAATTTCATTCGACTCTTTCTCTGACGCATTTATGATTTTGCTTTGAACCAGGTTCCTTTAACGTTTCGTGTTTGTATGTGGCGCCCTCTAGTTCCCAGAAGCTCTACTCTCTGGAGTTGCTCAGCCTCTGGAGCTGTGTTGGGAATCGCAGGGGAGTGGTGCTGGTGCCTGGGGGGAGGAAAGAGCTGTTTCCTGCTTCCTGGCTGCTATGCCTGTCTCCACTGCAAGAACCAGTGGGCTGCGCACGCAGGTATATGCCTCTGTGCTTTGCGTTTGTAGCTGCTGTAGGTGGAGCTTCCCTCTGGCTGGCTTGATGCCAGGGCAGAGTTTCCTGGTTTGCACGCTCTAGCTGTGGGCTGGCCAGAGAGGTTGGCTCAGCAGGGTGCATATCATGGTCGGGGGCCTTGGACCTGTGTTGCCAGCTAGGTGGCTGGAGCACCTGAAGATCATGAAAGTTCCCAACCTGCTGGGCAGAGTGCACCCAGACAATTTTGTCTACCTGTCCTTTCTCCTGAGCAGTAAGCTCTGTGCAGTCCTTGCCCCTTTAGCAGCCCTCTCACTGTTAGGAAGTCTCTTGGTCTTCCCGCCTTTCTTTTGTCCCAGAGCAGCCGGATATGGATCCCTGTTTTCCACAGCAGCTGAAATCTGAGTCTCTCCAAGTATTCTGCCCATCTTAGCTTTCCAACCCCTGTAATTACAAGAACACCATGCAATATAGGTTTGTGCTCCCAGAGCAGATCTCCAGAGGTAGGTGTTCAGCAGTCCCAGGCTTCCACTCCCTTCCTGTTCTGTTTCTCTTCCTCCCGCCGGTGAGGGGAAGGGCTTGGGTCCCGCCGGGCCACGGCTTTCTTACGTTACCTTGTTCCATGAGGTTTTTTCTTTTCTCCAGGTGTTTGCAGTCTGGCACAGCCCTCTTTCCTTTTGCTGTTTCAGGATTATTTGTATAAATTATATTTTTGTATTATATGTGGTTTTAGAAGGAGACGTCTTTCTCACCTCTCATGCCACCATCTTTAATCTATCCAGACTAGTTTTGTATTTTTCAGCTCTTTTTCATTCTCTGAGCTTTTCTACTTGTTCATTCATTATGAGCATAGTCTGTATTATATCATCAAGGAATTACATATATTTTGTATCCTAAATCTAACATCTGGCTCTTCTCAGATTTGATCTCAATTAATTGCCTTTTTTCATGATTATAGATTACATTTTCCTGTTGCCTATCTAGTAATTTTGGATGTATCCTGGACATTTTGAAGGGTACCTTATAGAGATTCTGAATTCTGTATAATCATCTAGATAGTGTTAATTGTTGTTTTTGTTTGTTTTAGGCAGAGAACTTGGTTGGAATTGAATTCTAAACTGTAATCTTTCTTCACTTGTTTTAGCCTTCCTTATCCTCTTAGAGTTTTCCCCAAATGCACATGGTTTAAGAGTCAGCCAGAGGTTTTTGAGTAGAATGTGTTTGCAGAATTTGGAGGTCACCTTCCATGGTTTTCTATTTTCTAGGACCAAACTCTCCCTGAACCTAACCCCTGACAAGTCTGTAGGTGCTGTGGGGCCCAAACACAGAATTTTCATTCTTTGAGCTAGTAGAACTATAGGTTCCCACTCAAGTTTCAGCTATCCATGTGGATCTCCCTCAGAAAGAAAAGCCATAAAACCAGAAAAGTCATCCAGTTTGCCATGCCCACCTTCCAAGTGTCAATTTCCCTCTCGTTTCTCCCTGTATTTGTTTACTCTCCAGTGATGTTAGGAAGCTGTTTTGTCTATTTTCCTAGTGTTTATAGCTATCTCTAAGAGAACTGGTGGGACAGTGACTGCTCAGCCATACTGGAAATGAACTGCTGTCATTTGTTTTGGAATGTAGTGAATGTACCAGCTATAGAGAAAAGTAGTGGGAAAACAGTGTTTCTTTAAATAGAAAAAAAAAACCTTTCTATTCACTGGATATCCGATGTGGCTATAAATTTCACTTCAGGGAAAGTACTAGCTGTCCAGTAGATCATTTAAATATCAGTTAAATTCTACTAGGTTCTACTGCAAACCCAAGGAGTATTCTAAAATAATTGCCTATTTTAAAATTTAATGATTTTGAAAATTTAAAAGTTATAATTCATAAATTGATGATTAAAGATACAGAAAATATATGTTTGAATATGATATTGAATATATTTGAATTATAATATCAACTCAGTTGTCTTATTGGTTCCAGATTTTAGTCTGAGAGTCCAATCAAATAGCTCTAAATCTTGAATGTGAAGCATACAAATTATGAGGCTTGCAAAAAAAGTAGATTGCTGGATTCCACCTCCAGATATTCTGACCTAATAAGTTCAGTGGTATTGCCTGAGCATCTGAATTAGTTAACATATTGTATGAGGGATTCTTGCTCCACAGCTGGGTTCAAGAATTACTAGTATGTCTTTTAAGCCCAAGTCAGATTTAGGGCCCCTCAGGAGAATTGTGAATGGGAATTTAAGGAAAAGGGAAACTTCTGAGTGGTTTTACTAGTTAATCTGACTTTCCAAGCATTTAATCATAGGGTTATTTTCTGAAACAACAGACTGTAGCTCTACTGATTTAAGCAAAGGGGAGGAAAACAAATTAATTGAGAGGATCCTGCATAGTTCAGAGAATCAAATAACAAACAGTTGCTATATCTACAACCACAAGGCCACTTTGAGATCTTCATTTATAAAGTCATGGAGATGTTCTCTGAGTGCTACTGTTGGATGACTCAGTTCCAACAGCCATTAGTTCCTTTAGGTCTCTTCTAAAGATTAAAGTGAAAAAATGGAATCTGATTGGCTTGATGTGAGACATATGCCCATTTCTGTTTTTAGAAGCATCAGTTCTATGATTGGCAGTTTGTCAGAGCTGCCTTCAGAGAAAATGAGCAGAAAAAATCAAAGACATTAGCAACAGATTTTGTCTTTTGGCTCCCAAGGTCACACTTTCTCACCATATATTCAATTCTGAAAATTCCCTTACTTAATATTAATGTAGAATTCCGTGACTATAGTGACAGGTACCCTTACACCCCAATGAATGAGATCCTGAAATCATACTTGTCAAGGGGCCACTGTTCTTCAGATGTAGGTGGTAACTATTTTTCCTCCAAGTTTGTTATATTATCATCTACATATTTTGTAACCTGTAGATCAAATAGTAAATATAGGCAACTGCTTACTCACTATATATATCATAATAGGGGAAATGAAGAAGGAAGTGAGAAAAAAATTACAGAAGTATATATGTAGTATTGCAAGCTTTTTTCTTAACCAGCTCTCAGTCATACCTCACATTTGTAGTTTATCCATACTCTCCTTGCTTTCACCAAGCATCTTAGCCAATGAGGAGGTTAAAAAATGACTTGGGCATACAGTTTCAGCCTCTCATAGAGTGGAACTCTTGTATTCCTTGCCAAAATATTCCTCTCTTTGTTATTAAAAAATCCAAATCAGCAGTACTAAGAACCACATGGTCAGGGGAAAAACGATATTTCTTCATTAAATGTAATTTTTGAAGGCTCGACTCCTTGTTTCTGAGACCCTTATATTTTGGCTCTTGTTGAAACAGTACCATATGTCATTCGCGGGTTCATAGTGTAAAACATCATGCAGGAGAGTAACTTGGTCTCACAAAACTTTATTTCCCAAGTTGAGCTTTCAAAATATCATTCTTTTGGCTACATAGAAAAAAACGTATGAATTTTCAATGTTAACTTACTGTGTGACCCACGTATTATGTAAGGAGCTCAGATGATAGTGCTGACTCATACTAAAAATAAAAGTAAATCTAAGTTCCAAACAAGTTTTTGTTTCAGTGAGAACAATTACTAAATCTACAATGAAACGACATAAGGTGATCAATCTGCCTGGTCCTTCTTAATAATATGATACTTTCTAGCTAGTGTACCATGGTACTTCATGTATCATAACTGGGTCATTGGTTTATTATTATAATGATTCCCTTAGCTTTGGTACCAAGTATTTTTACCTGTTGCTCTAGTGTGCCATATAAATTGTATCATTAACTAAGTGTGCCATGATATGCAGTGGGTTATAAAGCTATCTTCTTTCAAGGTATTGTATCATAGTGGGGCTGGGCCATCAACAGAGGTAAGAGTCAGACTAGCCTTGTAGAATTTAAGTTCATATTGTTGATCCCATGTACAGTGCATTTACTGCCACCAGAGTGCTGATCTGGCTGGGTAAAAAGAATAACTGACATGTACAGGAGTTATCCTGCCTATATGATTAAGAACTTCTGCAGGCAACCTTTTGGTTAGCATTCATATGGGATACAGATACCCTAATATCTGGTTCTATTCCAAAAATCTCCCATGCTTTTCCTTTGAACTTCCTGCCTTTCTTCCATGACTCTAATTACTTGACCAGACAAGCCAGGGATTGGTATGTAGATCCTATCCTTGGGTTCTGTCTCCTTCCAGAGAAAATAGAAAGTGATGCATAATGCTTAAATTCAGCCAAGTGTGGATTATCATTCTTCATTGTTTTTTCAGCTGCATTCCTGAATGAGCCTGTAATACTTTCACAGTCTACTTCAGCATGATCCTTGTGTATTTTGTAGAAGTATCAATAAGATAGGCTAGAGGTTTTTCATCTTAGTTAATTCATAAAGAAGAACTCCTCAGGAGCACCTAGGTATCAACTTAGTGAGAAGCCAAAAAGCATTAGGAGCAGGCATACATACTGTACCATGTGAGCAACAGTTTGTGCCTTCAGGATCTGATCCCACAGAGATCCTTTTCACTGGGTGATAGAGGTGCACTGCTATTGGGTATGCCTGTCATAACAGCAAAATTGATCAGACAATATTCAATTCAGGAATGGAAGTCAAGTTGCATGGTTATTTGGCATCCCATAATGAATGATCAGACACTCGGTTTTGCCTGAGATCAGTGGGAAGCTAAGAGCTGTTTTCTTAAAAAAGAAACTTATTTACTTATGTCTACTTGGCCTTATTACTATGCCATGGAACATACAAAAGCTCTGCTGTTATTTTCTTATTAAAACTTGTCACAATTTCTATATAGCACCCCAATTTGCACAGACATTTTACATACCATTTGATTGGTCATGAAAACTAAAGATAGAGCAATTTGCACTGCGTCGTGGGTAGGTGGAAGAATACTTTTTTTTTGCCCTGGGCCCCAAAACTGGCAGCTTTTAAAAATAATATGGAGAAGGGTCAGTGATAAATATCACTTCCAAATTCAGAGTGACTAACTAGATGTTCTTATTCCTTCTTAGGGAAGTATACAAGATATAGCAACTTGTTCTTTGCTGTGGAAGAAACATGCTGATATTCTCTAAACAATTGGACCCTTATAAACTTTACTCAGGTGGCAAGATCATGTATTTCTATGAGATTTATTTCTCAAACTCTACCATGTATTTGTTCTATAAAGTCTTCTGGGATAATTTTTACTTCCTGCTCTTTAGAGCCTGTTGGTAGTAATATGAATTCAATACTGTAGACTGGAGTGAGTGGTGTACTGTGGCATTGTGTGGAATCCTTGTATCCCTGAGGCAGAACAGCAAAGATACACTGCTGGCCTTGTCTGTAAAAACAGTTTGCCAGTTGTATTCTTGTCTTAACAGAATAGAGAAAAAAATGTAGTACATTTATCAAATGGAAGTAGTATATTAGGTGAAATAGGCTATTTTAACTTAATGCAGTATAAAACCACTTCTGTGGCAGCAGCTATAATTATAATCACCGCTTTATTACTTTTATAACAACCCACTCTCAACCCATTCATCTTCTGAACTATCCCAAAATGGAGAGTTAAATGGAAAAGCAACAGGAATTCATCACTTTATCCTTTAGTCTTTGAATCCTTTAGGTCTTTGAGTTTAATAATTTTCTCTGAGTAGTTCAACAGAGATACAGTAATTAAAAAAAAATTACTCCTGTCTTTAATGAAGCAGTGTCTTAATGGCTTCCACTGGTCTTTTTGATTACAGTAGCACTTGTATCACAGTTGGGAACTTGTTTGGGAATTTGGGTACTCTGACAACATTTAGGGTATCCGTTCAGCATATTCTTAAGAATTTCGTGAATATCTATAGAATGGATTTGGGCATTCCATTGGCCCTACAGTAAAATGTATTCAGGTTAGAATTATATGCATATTCTTTGACTGGTAGAGCACAGAGGCATTCTATGTCCTTAGCAGTTATTACTGTTCCATAACAACATGTTCTGTTGCTTTTGTCCATCACCAATGATACAGAATATATATGCTGAGTGAGAAGGGACAAGAAGGAAGAACAGTTGGGCAGATAAAACCAATGCTTATCCATAAAAAAATCTTATGGGGGATGCCAATAATAATACTAATAATATGAATAATAATTACATTTATATACCACTTTATACTATATTATATACATTATCTCATTTGATCTTTATAATACTCTTAAGACTTTTATTACTATAATTATCATCACCATTTTTATTGTGGAAACTGAAGTGAATAATGATACAGAATTTCAGAGTCAATAATTGGTATATGCAGAACTTGAATTCAGTATTTGTGATTAAAAGTTAAATGCTCTGTTCAGTTTACAGTATATTTTAGACTATAGGCTCTGTGATTGATTTGAACTTATTTCTTAGAAAATCATAGAATGTTAGTGAGGAAAGAGGTTTTCGTGACTGGGTGATCTCTAAGTGATTTACCTCATCCAGAGATTTGTTAAACCTTTTTCTTTACCTGGTTTTGTTAAAAGAGAAATTGTCCGTCAAGAAGTCCAGTAAGTGAAGAAGATGGAAGTAAGCAGTTGCATTTGAGAGTCTCAGTCACTCGCTTCATCTTGACCCTGTGGGCTCTGAGGAAGAGGCTCATTCAGGACCACTGGCTGCTCTGTGGAGCATATTCTCAGGATAGTTGGTGTGGTGAGCGAGATTCCAAGAGGGCTGCAAGATTTCCATTCCCTGGAATATATGCCCTGTATAACTCCTTCCCTCAGTGTGGGCAGAACCTGTGAATATGATGGGATAGCAAAAGGGAGATTACCTTGGGTAGGCTTGACCTCACTAGAAGACCTAATTTCAAAAAGGTCAAGTATTAGGGACATGTTATCCTGCCAGCCTGGATGAGAATAAGGAGCCCCATTGTGAACTGTCTGGGGAGGCCTCATGGCACAAAATTGAGGGAAGCCTCTAGGAGTTGAAGCCTTTGCTGACAGCTGGCAAGAAAACTTGGACCTCAGTTATACCACCACAAGGAAACGAACGATGCCAACAACCTGCGAATTTGGAAGAGGACCCTAAAGGTTAGAAGACAGCCTCAGCATGGCTGTCACTGTGATTTCAGCTTTGTGGCAACCGGAAAAGGAAAAAGGTGAACCCTGCCCAAACTCTGACCTACAAAACCAGTTCAGCTCTGCCCAGATCCCAACCTACAAGACCATGAATTAACAAATGAGAGTTGATTTAAACTGCCAAGTTTGTTACACAGGAAATAGAAAGCTAAGACAGTAGGCACAGTGTTAGTCATTATAACTTCTATGACTGCAAATAAAAATTCCAAGTCATGTTGATGGTGGTTTGGAAATATCATATACAATTATATGAAAGGAAGCACTTACATTTTGGCAATGTGTAATGAAAGCTATCTCCTGCATAGGATCTCAGGCTTACTATTAATAGCCCATCTAAGATGGTTTTGTGAGGTTCTATTCTGAATTAGAAATGGCAGATTCTGTTACTAGTGATTATTATTATTTTATTTTTTAAATATAAGTTTTAAAAATTATATTTTTAAAATGTAAATTAAAAACATAATAATAGCCATTATCATAAAAATAGTGAAGGGTAATATAAGTGGAGAAAGTGTTAGTATTCTAATATATTTATTCTATAGTTTGAGAATGATCCTTAAGAAGGGACCAGCCTCTGTTGGTAAAAAAATAAAATAGAACTATTTGATTGGGTCAGAAAATGAGATCATACTCGACTTGCATGTGAGCCGAACTTTCCAACAGGAGAAAAGAGGATGGATTTGCTTGGGGCACGAGAGAGGCAGGAAAGATGGAGGGGCTGGTTGGGTAGGCTCAGATGTTAGAGGGCTGTGGGCTAGGTCACCCTTCCTTGAACACTTCAGAAACTAAGCGTATCAAATGTTTGTTGCCAGAAGTTCTTTCTTGGGAACGAGCCAAGAGAGTGGACGTGGTGTCACTGTTAGCGTGTGATGCAAAGGAGACCTTCTGCAGGGGGCGAGGGGCCATGAGAAGGAGTTAGCTGCTGGGAATTTGCTGAAATCACGGAGGGAGCTTATGGGGAAGCAGCAGTTGCCATAGAAACATTTATTTAAAGTTTACCATATGTTAGGCACTATAACAGACACTTTACCTATGTAACTTTATTTTAGTTTCTTGAGGGTAGGTTCTGCCTTGTTCTCTGTAAATTCCAAGCTCTTAGCATTGTGCCTAATATATTAGGTGCTTTATAAGTATCTTCTTAAGTTTATTTACCAAATTATTAAATTTATTCCTTGAATTTATTTACAAAAAAAAAGAGAAAGAGAGAGTGTGTCTGATATATATGAAGAAATAAATTTATAATGGTGGACGAAACAAATTTAGTTCCTGCCCTCAGAGATCATACAGTCGAGTGAATTAATAATAAATGAAGGAATGCTATATAAGAAATAGATTCTATTATATTCATTTTACTGAGATATCTCAAATTCAGTGGGATTACATATGTTATTCACACAGAAAGTGGAAAAGCTAGCAATGATATCCCTTTTGCTAATATATTACACTTGTTAAGTAGTACCTACAGCCTCCAATCAATATAAATAAGAATATTTTGGATGGCACTTTTCAACTCAAGAGTCTTTAATATGAAATTTTCTGGTCATAAAACTCTATAACTGCCCAGATACATCCTTCAAAAAAACTGACATAACCAATCAAGTTAAAAATACTTAGAGCTTTATTTATAGAAGACAAATATTTGAGGCCAACAGGTACATGAAAAGATGCCCAACATGACTAGTCATTACGGAAATGCAAGTTAAAACAACAATGAGATACAACCTCCTGCCTGTTAGAATGTCCGCCATCAAAAAAATCAAGAGACAAAAGATTAATAAATTCATTTAAAATTAAAAAACAAAAAATAACAAGAGATAACACATGTTGGCATGGATGTGGAGAAAAGGAAATTTTTGCACACTCTTGTTGGGAATGTGAATTGTTCAGCCCCTATGGAAAGCTCTGGGGAAGTTCCTCAAAAAATTGAAAATAGAACTACCATATGATCTTGTGGTCCCACTTCTGGGAATATATCCAAAGGTATATATTCCAGTTTGAAAATACATCTGCACCTCCATGTTCACAGCAGCATTATTTAAAATAGCCCAGACATGGAAACAACTTAAGTGTCCATGGACGTAAGAATGGGTAGAGTTGTGAGATATATATTTATGGGAGTGTCATATACATAGTGTAATACTATTCAGCCTTAAAAACATGAAGAAAATCCTACCATTCATGACAACATGGATGGAACTTAAAGGCATTATGCTAAGTGAAATAAGTCAGAGAAAGACAAATACTGTATGATCTCATTTATATGTGAAATCTTAAAAAAATAAAAAGTCCAAAGGCCACCAAACATAGAAAGAGATCAGATTTGTCGTTACCAGAGGTGGGGGTGAGGGGAGGGAAAGTAGGAGGAAGGTGGGCAAAAGGTACAAACTTCTAGTTATAAGGTAAGTATGCACTAGGGGTGTGATGTACAACATGTTGACTAGTGCTCACACTGTTGTACTATATATATATATATATAGATAGATAGATAGATAGATAGATAGATAGATAGATAGATAGATAGATAGATAGATAGGAAAGTTAAGAAAGTAAATCCTGAGAGTTCTTATCACTAGAAGAAAATTGTTTTTACTTTATTCTTTAATTTTATTGTATCTGTATGAGAAAGTGGATGTTAGTTGCATCTACTGTGGTAATCACTTCACAATATATGTAAATCAAACGATCAGGCTATAAGCCTTAAACTTACAGTGATGCATGTCAGTTATTTCCCAATGAAGTCAGAAGAAAAAGACAACTATTTCTGTTTCCAGTAAGTACAGCTGGTTCAAGGTTCAATTCCAATTAGGTATATTCCAGATAAAAGTAAATAGCTGTATGTTCATTCCTGTGACTCCACCTTTCCCTGATTTCCCACCTGCTTTGTTGAATTGCCTCTTCAAAGAAATAAAAAGTTCTTCATTTATTTGAATAGGTTAAAAGCTTGCTATGTCATACTGAGAGCATCCTCTGTGCCCAAAACATTAGTATCTGTTCATTCTCCCTTCTCTCTTCTCTGAAGAGCCTAAAAACACTGTCATTTTAAGAGCCAATGTTCAATGAACTCTGATCACAGGTACTTAATGGATTTCCATACATGTGCCTTATTTTGTGTTGCCCAGCTTTGCGCACTTACTTCCTCCCCCTCTATCTCACCCGTACTAGATATGTTATATTCCTGAGATGCTAATTACAGCATCTTATTATTTTACTCTCTAACATTTATGCACTATGATTGTCTTTGCAATGTATTTTTCTGTTTTCCATTTCCATTGAAATCTTGTAAATATTGTAAGAGGTTAAAATTAGATTCTGTCAATAAAATGGTATTGTGGGATTCATGCAGCACCACCAAGAGCACAGCTAACTAGCCACCCTCCCTTTATACAGCTCGGACTGGGCAGTGTTTTTATACTCCATTCCTTTTCACTATATACAACCTGTTACTGGGCTTGATGGCTGTTCTCAAATGTTTTAAGTTTGCTTGTATTTTTTTTCAGTTTCTATATCTATTTAAGAAGAGATCTCATTTCCTCATGATGTAATATTCGTATGTGCCTTTTGCTCTGAACTAATTGATCAACCTCTTGATGTAATTGTACCTTAAATGCAGAAGATCCACAAGGATTCCTACCACATTATCTAAAGACTACAAGAAGGAAAATAGTCATTTTGAATCTTAACATTGAATTGAAAACACCCCACCAAGTGCATTGTGATTTACTGAATGTTTCATTCTTTCTGCCCAGTTGCAGTTAAGGTAGATGTAAATAATGCCACCATTTTCTATGGAAACCAGTGAAGGAACTTCAGTAAGAAACACCAGTGTTTTAGTCTCACTTTTGGGTGAAATTTTTGTGAGTTCAGATGGACCCATTCATACATTATCCACTTCAATTCCATCTATGAAAGATATTTTCCAGAAAATATTTCCTGGAAGGGTGTGTCTTCATGACTGTAAGCATGCTTTCTTCACCTGATCATTGCTCAGAATATGTAGGAAAAGCTCGGTCTGAAGTACTTTATTTAGGGATAAATATTTGAAGAAATTCAGAATGCTTGTTCATTGTTATTCCCATATTTTCACTGTTGTTTAATGACTCCCCATTCTTAAGCTAAGAAATTCACCTGAAATAATGGAGAAAATGCCCTTTCTCTGAGTTTAAGTAGAGACGACACTGACCTAGTTCCAAAGCAGAAATTCCTTATTTGTGTCCAGTGCTTGGCAACAAAAAGGCCACTCAGAATATCAAGGCTGTTGACCTAAGTGGCTCAAGGTGGCGGAGCTGCTGGCAATGGAATTATGTCACATCAGATGCAAGTTGGAATACTTTGAGCATTTTCAGAGGAAGGTTTACATATCTTTGGAAAATGCTGAGAAAGAGAGGCAGGTGTAGACCAGGCATAGTCTGTGACTGCTGCGTCCTTTCCCTTTTGACTATCTAGTTGGCTGTTCTAAATGGACTCTTCTGAGGAGGTTTTAGCAATACCCACGTGATGTTATTCTGCAACATAGAATCCTACATCCTCTTTCTTCTTTGATATTTCTCCTTTCTCAATTCCACTTTCCCCTTCTCCTGCAACTTCTTATATAAATTTACATGGAATAAAGAGGAAGAGGAAGAACCATCTATAGTTATAAGTCCAGGATTCGCACTAAAATGATTTAGGGAGATCTCTGCAAGGAGCTACAACCATCCCATCCTCTATCCTTTCCAAGCGTGATATTCAAAGCATTGAGCTACCAACCTGGTGTGGGCCAACACTGGCACGGATGCTGGGGAGGGTGGTGGCAGTTCTCTGCTGTGCCAAGCATTCCCCCTTTTATTTGCTTTTGTGGGTCTGCAGTACTTAGGGGGTGGCTTGGACAACAGTTATTTGCCAACTGGTGTGAACATATTTCAATATTTTAGCGTCCGGTAAAGACCATGCTAACAGTACTGGCTATGTAACTACCTAGCCTTCGTTTCTCTTTTTTAATATTTGAATTCACATCTATCAGTGCCACTTGAGTGAATGCTATTAGGAAGATTTCTTAGATATTTGATCATTACTCTGCCATTCTCACATGCCATCTTTTTACTAACAAAATGTAAGCATTCAAAAGATATCATCCTTAGCAGTACAATAGAAAAATGAAACACTTTATACCCTCGAAGGGCATACTGATTTTATTCAACAACTCTGTGAGGGGGCCTTGGAGGCAGTAATATCCTCATTTTAGACATAAAGAAATACACCATTACAACAGAGATTCTCAAAATCAAAAACATCAGCCTCATCTAGAAACTGGTTAGAAATGCACTTCTCAGGCCCCAGCTGAGATACACTGAATCAGAAGTTCTGGGGCTGAGACCAGGCAGTCTGTGTTCTAACGGGCCTTCCGGGTGGTTCTAATGAGCTCTCCTGTTTGAGACTCACTGTTCTTGAGGTGCTGGACTCAGGCCTTCAGTAGCATTCACTCAAGACTCAAGTCCAGGTCCCTCTCCCCCCTTACCTATTTGCCTCCACAATGGCAGTTTTCTATTGAATGTCCAAGCTAATTTGGAATAATTGTATATGGTCTATGTTGAGGTTAATGCTAGATACTATCTGATAATACTGCAAATTACAGGAGCTGTCCAATTTAGATATAAAGCAGAGATCAGAGTGGGTAAAAGAACCGTGAACTGTATTCTTCTACTTCCTTATGTGTAAATACCTTTTTTTTCTGCTTGTGACATTGTGAATGAACTTGTTCTAACTTCAAAGGTTTACTCTTTTGTGTTTTACTTATATTAAATAGTATATAGCACTTATATATAATCTATTACATATATTTGAGCACATATATATTTAAAACTTTCAAACTCTAATAGCTATCACCTAATGATCCTCTTTTGATGTTTATCTTAAACTTGCTTCTGCTGTATTTCTATAGTTGCCATATCTCTGGTGTTTGACATTTTGCCCTCTTTTTTCTTCTCCATGTAAATGGATATCTGGCAGTGCCACTTTCCCTTCTGTCATCTGTATTTTCTCTTAAGAATTTCATGCCCTATAACGTCTTGATCATAGCTCAGGGTCCTTTCTCAATTTCTTTTTTGGAGGCACAGAGAGACTCTTGGCAAAATTCAAAATAGAGTGATTATTTTTCTTCTCTGGAGTGAAACAATACTTGTGTAAAATATATTTTAATTTAGTTTCCCCTGTGAAAATTTCATAGTTTTTCCTCATCCCCTTATCTTTCATTACAATTTTCCAATAGAAAGTACCTCCTCTTCAAGGATACAAATCTTCATCCTTCCATGCAAGTTCCTGGCTGGTATGGCTTCCTGCCTAATTATCATTCTTTAGATCTTGGCTGAATGTCACTTCCTTGGAAACCCCTCCTGACCTACAGGGTGGGTGAAGCCACCCATCATATGTCCTTAGAGTACCAAGTACTTTCCCTTCCTAGCACTCATTGCAGTCTGTAATCATATTTTGGTGCAGTCTTATTTACTGTCTTTTCCATCAAAGCCCTTAAGGGGTCAGGAAACTCTGTATTACTCATCATTTTCTTTCTAACACCTGGGAGAGTGCTAGGCACATAGTAGGGCAATCAGGAAGTATTTGTAGAATTGAATGGCCTGAATCCCCAGAAATGAATTGTCTGTTAGGGGCATTCCTTGTGGTAAGGTCAGGGTTGCTGGGCCAATTTGCTAACTCACAAGGATGGAATAGAATATTTATTGAGGTTTGCCAGAGGCTGATTACTGAGTCGCAGTCGTGGGATCCGCTGACAGTACATAGCACAAAGTCTGAAGGATGAGATAATGCTAGAAATGGAACAAAAGGAGGAATTGGCAATAAAATAGATAATCAGGAAGATCTAGATCAGGAAGAAATATAATGGAAGGAAACATTTCAGGGCTAGCAGCTCTGACTTAAGTATTTAAGACTCTGACTTGTAGTATATAGACTGTATAATTATCTTTCAGGTAGTAACCTGTGAGATGTGGGAAGCATTTCTTAATATAATAGTGAAGAACCGGAATAATAAGCCTTAAGTAATGGCTTTTGAGGTTTCTTAGAAATACCTACTTTCATTTAAAGGTAATAATTGCTTGTGTCAAGAGTAAGAGGTTTTAGATTATTATAATCACCAGAATTAAAGGTGTTGTTGAGAGTATTTCTTTGCTAGCCATTCTGTTGTCATTTTTCTGATGTCATAGTAACAGCTTCAAAATTTAAAAATAAATTCTTTCACAGCATTTTAAACCAAGCAACTATACAAAAATATAATCACTCACCTCATTCTCTTGAAATATATAACTGCAATAGTAATAAATAATTTACCAATGTGGACAGGATGGAAGAAACAGAAGTGGAAGAAACTTTAGTGTAAGGAAAAAATATAAAAATCTATTTATGGAAGTGTTTATTTTCATATTGCCTAGTTAATAGTGACATCTTTTACTTTATTCTATTTATAACTTTCTTCTTCCTTTTGCCACATAAAATTATCCAAATTTTAAATAATTCATATGTGTGATGATTCTAATACAGTTCTGAAGGAAATAATCCCTTGTGACTGATTTTCTTTGCTTCTGGATTAGCTGCTTAATGCTAAAAACAACTCTTGAATGAGTCAAAGGATAGCAAGAATATAATAATAGGAAATCCTATACCCCCAAAAAAGGAACTGTTCCCAAACATGCAGTCGAAACAGTAGGCTGCCACTCAGTTTTTTAATTAAATAAATACATGTATTTAATTTTGTCACAGTGAAAAAAATATTACAGAATGGCTTATAAAGTGTGCACTTTTCTTTATATTGTTAACATAACCATAAGCTTTGAAAACATTTATATTTTCAATACTTTGTACCATATTCTGTCTGGGGAAATGAAGAAATAGGAAATATGGTTATTATAGCATATTCTTCACTAGCTGTGGAGAGAATCACTAGTCTTTGCATGACTGTCCAACAGCACTTTATACTTTTCTAGACTACCTGCTTTCAGATTAAGACTTAGAACATTGTCAGCAGCCTAGATACTTCCCACACCATCTTGACTTAAAATACTGAAAGTTAGTTTTGCCTGCTTTTGAACTTTAAATAAATGAAGTCATATAGTGTGTAGTTTTCATGTCTGGCTCCTTTCACTCAAAGTTATTTAGTGAAATTCATCCATACATGTGTAGCTATGTTTCATTAATCCTTACTGCTCTACAGTTTTTCATTGTATGGATATGCCACAATTTCCTTATCCATTTTATTGCTAATGGTCTGGGTTGTTTCTGCTTTTGGCTATTATAAGTAGCACTGCTATGAACATTCTTGTATATATTTTTTGGTGCACTTACATGTTGAGTGAAATTTCTGTGTCATATATTCAGAAGTAGAATATATCCATATTCAATGTTAGTAGATATTTCCACTTTTCAGTGGCTTTATTAATATATGTTATTATCAGAAAGTATATGAGAAATCTGCTTGTTCCACATACTTGTCAACATTTTGTACCATTGCTGTTATTATTATTATTATTATTATTATTTTAATTTAAGCATTCTGGAGGTGTGTAGTGATATCTCATTCTAGTTTTTATTAGCATTTCCTTGGGGACTATTAAGGTTGAACATCTTACCATATGTTTATGGACCATTTGGATATCCATTTAGGTTAATTGCCTGCTTACATCTTTTTCCAATTTTCTATTGAAATATACACTTTTGTTATTGATTTGCAAAATAGGCATTCTTTATGCACATATGAATACTTTTATATATATGTGTATGTATATAAAAAACAATTATCTTTCTCACACTGTGGTTTACATTTCACTTTCTTAGGGTCTTGATAAACAGATGTTAAATATAGCAAAATTCTCCTATAGTTAATATGGAGTTACATATAGTCTTATTTGTTTTTATATAAAACTACATTTTACATATGTTATATGGAGTTAACATATAGTTTTCATGGCCTCTGAAAGAATCTTTGCCCCTCCCAAAGTCATGAACATTGTCCATTTTTTCATTTAAATGCTGTCCCATTTTTTTCTTTAATATTTAGATCTCTAAACTGTCTACTTTTGAGTTTTGTGTTTGATGATCTAGCACCATTAAAGGTTTAAATGACCATTGAAAACGTCATTCATTTCCTATATCATGGTAAGGGTTATAGGTTCTCTAATCTCTTCCATAGACATCTCTGTTAGTCTTTATATCTGTGTTGCACTGTTTTAACTAGTGTGGCTTCCTAGTAGATTTTGATATGGTGGTATAAGTTGTACAAATCTGTGCAACTTTTTGAAGATTGCCATAGCTGTTTTTGGCCTTTTGTATTTTCATGTAATTTTTAAAAATTGCCCTTCTAGCTTCCACAAAAAAAAAAAAAATACCTATTGGAATTTTTGATTAAGATTGTGCCAAATCTATAAGTCAATTAGGGAGAATTGGCATTTTTATAGAAATAAGTCTTCCAACCATGAATGCAGCTTATCTCTCCATTTTTCTTAGGTCTTTCTTATTTTCTCTCAGTAACATTTTTTCTTTTCAGTTATAAGTATTGATATTTTTTTGTTAGATATATTCCTAGTTATCTGATGTTTTTTGATGCTTTTGTGCATTTTCTTTTTTAAAAAATTTGTGGCTCAGGGGAAAATAAGATGGTGGAATAGGAAGGCAAGGCAGAAACCTCCTCCCACATATACACCAAGGAAGCAACTACAGCAAATACAACTAACCCTGGAAATAACCTGAAGACTGCAGAACAGACCACCTACACCTGGGGAAGAGGAGAAGACCACACAGAGAAGGATGAAGTGGTAGAGCTGTGATTGAGCAGGACCCAAGCCCTTCTCCCATCCCAGCCCACCCATGGGAGGAAGAAGAATGAAGTGAGAGGGGATGTGTGTCCAGGAACTCTGCACACCTGGCCCTGGAGATCTGCTCTAGCAGCCTGAATCCACATTGCATCAGGCTTTGGTGATAATGGGGTTGGGCACCAGGAAGAGTTGGAGCACTTTGGGAGGCTGAGACTCCAGCCCTTTGGGGAGGACAGGCATGCTCCATCGGTCCTGCTGAGACCCAACATGGAAGTAGCAATTTAAAAGATTTACCAGCAGTGGGAGGGGTGCCAGATGAGTGAGGGTTGGATGCAGCTCTCTCTGCAAGAGAAAAGGTGGATGATACTTCCTCAGCCCTCCCTCAACCCAACTGGTTGGTGCTCATAAGAGCCTGAAGTGCTCCATCCCCCTTGCTGGTGGCTCAGCCACAAGGACTTCCCTGTTCACCTGCTCAGCCCAGCAGCTTCAGACTTTGCAGCCTGACAGAAGAGGGGAGGCTTTACCAGCTTTCTTGGCCCTTTCTCAGGCCAACTAGGGAGGCACCTTCAGGAGCAAGCTCAAAGCACTCCTTTCTCCTTGTGGGAAGCCCAGACCACACATGTGCACCCAATTAGCCCAGCAGCACTGCCATCACTGCAAGGCAGGGAGAGGGTGGCACTGCCCACAATGATCCCAGCAGAAGTGTGGCTGCTTTGACTCACAAACAGCTGGCTAAGGCAAACTGCCACCCACTACTGACTGAGATAGGCCACAGCTAGCATACAGACAGAAAGGCGGCCCCACCTATAGCCCACCAATAGCAAGTGGAACTCCACTGCAAAGGAGAACCAGTCACTGGTGGATAAAGAGTCTTGAGCTTCTGGGCATTACTCTCTAGACCAAGGAGCCTGGCAGATCTAGCTAATATAAATGAAAAGACACAGAAACCCTGACAAAAAGAGGAGGCAAAGCAGTAAGTTCCACACAAAAGTACAGGGCTAATGAAATGGAGATCACCAGTCTTCTTGATAAAGATTTCAAAGTAATAGTCATAAATATGCTTACTGATCTGTGGAAAAGTATTGATGACCTCAGGAGGACTTCAACAAAAAGGTAAAAGAATTGAAAAAGAGCCAGTCAGCTGAAGAATACAGTAACTGAAATGAAATACACAATGGAAGGAATGAATAATAGTTTGCTGCAAGTAGAGGAAACAATCAATGAGATGGAAATTAGAGAACAGGAAAACATTGAAGCTGAGGAACAAAGAGAAAAATTAATTTCTAGAAATGAGAGTATGCTAAGAGAGCTGTGTGACAATGACAAATGAAACAATATTCACGTAATAGGGGTACCAGAAGGAGAAGAGAAAGACAAATGGGTAGAGTGTGTCTTTGAAGAAATAATTGCTGAAAGCTTCCCCAATCTGGGGAAAGAAAGAGACACCCAGGTCTTGGAAGAGCTGTGGGCCAATAATAAAAGGAACCCCAGGAAGACAACACTAAGACATATAATAATTAACAAGACATAGATTAAGGATAAGGAGAGGGTACTGAAAGCAGCCAGAGAGAAAAACAATTACTTATAAGGGAAAACCCATCAGGCTATCAGCAGACTTCTCAGGAGAAACTTTACAGGCCAGAAGGGAGTGGCACGAAATATTTAATGTATTGAAACAAGGACTTTCTACCAAGAATACTCTACCCAGCAAGATTATAATTCAAAATGGAAGGAGAGATTAAACATTTCCCAGATAAATGAAGTCTCAAGGAATTTACTGCCACTAATCTGGCCTTACTGAATATGATGAAGGGACTTCCGTAGATGGAAATGTTCCTAAGTCTGAATAGTTTTCACCAGTAAACAACATAAACCCACATAAAGGTAGTATGCCAATTACTTACCAAGCAAGTAGGAAATTAAAACAAAACAAAAATAATAAAACCAACCATACACAAAATTAGCCAAAGGATACACAGAAAAATGAAAATTATGACATCTAATACATAAAGTGTAGATGAGGAAGAATGAAAAAGAAGTACTTTTAGAGTGTGTTTGAAATAGAGCAATCATCAACATAATATAGACTGTTATATAGTTAGGAAGCTATCCATGAATCTTATGGTAACCACAAACATAGAGCCAATAATAACCAAAAAATTTAAGAAAAAGAAATCCAATTACAACACTAAAGAAAATGATCAAATAACATCAGAGTATAAGAGAGGAAGGAAGAAAGAAACAGAGAGGAACTACAAAACAACCAGAAAACAGTTAATAAAATGGCAATGAGTACATACCTATCAATAGTTACCTTAAATGTAAATGTAATGAATGCACCATTCAAAAGACATAGAGTGGCAGAATGGATAAAGAAACAAGACCCATTTATATGCTGCCTTCAGTGACTCATTTAAGACCTAAAGAAGCACATAGACCGAAAGTGAAGGGATGGAGAAAGATATTTCATGAAAACGATAGGAAGAAAAAAGCAGGACCAGCAGTATTTATATCAGACAAAATAGATTTCCAAACAAAATAACAAGGGAAATAAAGGACATTACATAATGATAAAGGGATCCAACAAGAGCATATAACAATTACAAACATCTATGTATCCAACATGAAAGCAACTAAATATGTAAAACAAATACTAACAGAACTAATGGGGGAAATAGATTGAAACTCATTCATATTAGGAAACTTTAATACACTGCTTACATTAGTGAACAGATCAACCAGACAGAAAATAAATAAGGAAACAGAGACAATGAACAATACATTAGATAAGATGGACTTAACAGGTATCTACAGAACATTCCACCCAAAAGCAACAGGATACACATTTTTCTCCTGTGCACATGGGACATTCTCCAGAATAGATTGCATACTAGGCCACAAAAGAACCTCAATAAATTCAAAAATATTTAAATTGCATCAAACAGCTTCCCAGACCACAATGGTATGAAAGTAGATAGATTACACAAAGGAAACAAACAAACAAATAAAACCCCACAAACACATGGAGGATAAACAATATGCTTCTAAATAATCAAAGGATCAGTGAACAAATCAAAACATAAATCAAGGAATACATGGAGACAAATGAAATAAAGGATACAACAGTCCAATATTTGTGGGATGCCACAAAAATGGTTCTAAGAAGGATGTGCATAATAATACATACAGGCCTACCTTAAGAAACAAGAACAATACCAAATAATCAGTCTAAACTCACAGTTAAAGAAACTAGAAAAAGAAGAACAAATGAAACCCAAGTTAGTAGAAGGAGGGACATAATAAAGATCAGAGCAGAAATAAATAAAATAGAGAAGAATAAAACAATAGAAAAAAATCAAGAAACCAAGAGCTGTTTCTTTGAAAAGATAAACAAAATAGATAACCCCCTAGCCAGACTTATTAAGAAAAAAGAGAATGTACATATAATCAAAATGAGAAAGAAAGAAGGAATAGTCACAACATATACCATAGAATACAAAGAATTATTAGAGAATTCTATGAAATATTACATTCCAATAAATTGGACAACTTAGAAGTAATGGATAAATTCCTAGAAAAGTACAACCTTCCAACACTGACCCCAGAAGAAACAGAAAATCTGGCCAAACCAATTAATAATAACGAAATTGAATTGGTAATCAAAAAACTCCCAACAAACAAAACTCCAGAACCAGATGGCTCCATGTCAAATTCTACCAAACATTTAAAAAACTAACACCCACCCTTCTTAAAGTATTCCAGAAAATACAAGAGAAGGGAATAGTTCCAAAATCATTCCATGAGGCCAGCATCACCCTAATACTAAAACCAGACAAAGACTACAACAAAAGAAAATTTTAGAACAACATTCCTGATGAAACTAGATACAAAAATCTTTAACAAAGCACTAGCAAACTAAATTCAAAAGTACATCAAAAGGAAAATACCAATAGCTTTCTTGAACTAAATTTAGTTGTTAATTTTCATAGTTTGTCCTTAGAATCCTCGGCGTTTCTGGATGGGTTTTTACTGCAAATTCAGTTTCCTTAATAAATATAGTACAGTTCATATTTTTTATTTCCTTCTGTAACATTTTTAGTAAGGTGTGTTTTTCAAGGAACTTGTTATTTCTTAGAAATCTTTAAATTTATTGACATAAAGTTTATTATATACTCTTATTTTCAAATTTTTTAAAGAATCTGTAATGATAGTCCCTATTCATTTTTTATATTTGTAATTAGTACTTTGTCTCCCTCTGATCTTTGTGGAAGTCCTCTCATATTTTATCATTCTCTCTGCAGATTTAATTTTGACTGTTGTGTATTTTTATTGTATATTTGTTTTAATTTTATTTTTGCTCTTCTCTTTATTATTTCCATAAGCTTAAAGCTTTCAGTTATTTTCCTTTTCTAACTTCTTGAGATGAATGTTGAGGAAGTTGATACACCCTTCTTTTCCCAATTTAGGCATTTAAGGCTATAAATTTTCCCTCTAACTACAACCTTATATTCATCCCACAGATTCTAATGTGCTATTATTCTGTTCAAAATACTTTCTGATTTCCATTGTGTTATATTTTTCAACACATGGTTTCTGAGTGCATTTAATTTCCACATTTGAAGATTTTCTAATTGTCTTTTTGATTTTGATTTCTTGCTCAAGTTCATTGTAGTGGGAGGACATTGAATGATTTCAATTCTTTGAAAATTTTTCAGACTTTCTTTATGGCCCAGCATAAAGTGTTACTGTCCAGCAATAGATAAATGTTCCATGGTCACTTGAAAAGAATGTGAATTCTGTCATTGTTGGATACAATGCTGTTTGTTACCAAGTTTGCTAATTGTGTTGTTCAGATCATCTGGTAGTGTACTGTTTTTCTAAATCTGTTTGTTCTTCAGTTAATCTTAATTGTGTTAAAACTACCCCCATGATTAAAGATTGTTTTTTCTCTCATTTTAGTTTTGTCAATTTTTGCTTTATTATTGTAAAGTTATATAATTAGTTGTCTGTACATTTAATTGCTACATCTTTCTAGTGAACTGAGTTTTTTAAATCTTATAAGTGGCTTCTTTATTTTTAGAAATGCTCCTTGCTTAAAGTCTAGCTTATCTTAGTATAGCTACTTCTAGTTTATTTTCTTTAGTGTTTGCTTGCTGCATTTTCCCCCATCCTTTCATTTTAACCTTTCTACATTTTAGTATTTAAGATATGTCTTTTATAAACAGTATACTGAAGATTTTTTATTTTGGTTTTCTTATGCAGCATGGCACTCTTAGTTTTTCAATTCAAATACATTTTCAACTTCCACTTTATGTAGTGGTCATATTTTCGTAGAGCTGCAGTAACAGAGTACCACAAATGGGATCTAAAAACAGAAATTTGTTCTTCCACAGTCTATAGGCTAAATGTCTGAAATCCAGGTATCATGAAGGTTGGTTCCTTTTGGAGTTCCAAGAGAGAAACACTAACATTCCTCTCTCCTAGCCTTTGGTATTGTTTGCAGTCTTAGCATTCCTTATCTTGTAGACACGTCATCTACTTTCTGCTTCCATTTTCACATGATGTTCTCCCTATGTGTATCAAAATTTCCCTCTTCTTATAAGGACAGCAATCATTGAATTAGGGCTGACCCTAATTCAATATGACTTCATCTTACTTTATTACATCTGCAATGATACTACTTCCGAACAAGGTTATGTTCATTTGCATCAGTGCTTAGGATTTAAACATATCTGGGATACATTTCAACCCAGAATAATAATTGATGATATATCTGGAGATCTACCATCTTACTCTTTTCCTATTTGTCTTATTCCTCTTACTCCACTTTCTTATGTTCTTCTGAGTTACTCAAATTTTCTTTTATTATTCCATGTCTACCATCAATTACCTGTTTACATAAATACTCCTTTGTGTTCTTTTAGTGCTTAGCCCAAAATTACAACATTCATACTTCCTTATTATAATCTGTTGTTTTTTGATGCTTCCCTAGAATCTTAGACAATTTAATTCAATTTTCCACCCCTACCAACATTTGGCTTATTATTGTGATATCTTGTAATTCTACATATATTTTGCAATCCCTGCAAATTATCACGGTTCACTTTTATGTGTCCACTTTTCCCCCAATGCTCTTTATTCCTTTCCATACAAGTTTTCATCAGATACCATTTTCCTTTTGTTCGAAGAGCTGCCTTTAGTATATATAACTTTTCCTGTGGGTCTGCTGACAATGGTTTTGTTTGTTTGTTTTAGCTCTAGGTATCTGAGAGTATCTTTATTTTGCCTTAATTTTGAAGTTTATTTTAGTAAAACATTTTCTTTCAGCACCTTTAAAAATATGATTACAATGCCTCATGACTTTTATCATTTCTATAGAGAAGTCAACTGCCAGTCATATTGCTATTCTTTTGAAAGTAATGTTTTTTTTTTCCCTCTATAACTGATTCTACAATTTTCCCTTTGTCTTTGGATTTCATTGCCTTGGTATGGTTTTCTTTCTATTAATCCTCCTTGGGTTTTGTATTGCTTCCTAAATTTGTGACTTGATGCCATTCATCACTTTTGGGTATTATAACCTATTTATATTTAGTTAGAATCGTATCTATATATCATTAGTATATACATCCTACATTATGTGTGCTAATCATAATACCTCTTAATCCCATTGTCCCCTATCCTCTTGCCTTTGGTAACCACTAGTCCCACTATATATATATTTAAATGTGAAGGGACTTTATTAAAAGGAAGTTTGAAGAGCATAGCTTGGGAAATCTGGGAATACCCCTTCATTCATAGGAGGGCCCACCTGAAGACTGGATTAAATTATACCTTTGGCAACTTGGATTAGATTTTAAAACTTCACATCATCCAGGTTGGTATCTTTAGTATCTTCTACCCTAACCCAACAGTGACTATCAAAAAAGTGAAAAGTTATCATCTTGCTAAGGTAGAACTTTGTGACATAAATCTGCCTAAAGAATGCTTGTATTCAGCATAGTACTTTAAACAAAACAAATACCCAGAAAATACTGGTTAAATGAAAGAGTAGAGAGCCAAGAAATACAGACTATTTTGTTACATTGTTTTGTTAATGCATCTTGTCCTATTTACAGGTCTCTTAGTTACAGTGCCCTTAAAGACCTGAAAGTGAAAATATCATGCATTTAAGCTTAAAGAGGAGTGCTTATCATGCTTCGTGATATTAAAGCTCATAAGCAGTACAAGAAATGGAGAAAATTCCTGGCTCCAGTTGGTAACTTTAGGGTTGGGGTATAATGATAGAGCTTACAATACTTTTGAAAGAACTTGCTATACATGTTCTCAGACCATAAACTTCATGAATACTTATTGCCAAAAGATCTTTAATTCATCACACTTTCATCTATATTCTCTCATATTAAATTAATTTTTTACTTACATTTCATCTTAAAAGATAAAGCCAACATTCAGTATAATAGTTTTCTGTGCGTTAGATATTGGTTCAGTTCATGGTGTGTTCATTTATTTTATTTGTTCATTTTAAGGTATCATTGATATACAATCTTGTGAAGGTTTCACATGAGCAACATTGTGGTTACTCTATTCACCCATATTATCAAGTTCCTCACACACACCCCTTTGCAGTCACTGTCCATCAGCATAGTAAGATGCTGTAGTGACTACTTGTCTTCTCTGTGCTATACTGCTTTCCCCGTGACCCCCCTACATTATGTGTGCTAATCATAATACTCCTTAATCCCTTTCTCCCTCACTCCACACCCACCCACCCTACCCCCTTCCTTTTGGTAACTGCTAGTCCCTTCTTGGAGTCTGTGAGTTGGCTGCTGTTTTGTTCCTTCAGTTTTGCTTCATTGTTATACTCCACAAATGAGGGAAATCATTTGGTACTTGTCTTTCTCAACCTGGCTTATTTCACTGAGCATAATACCCTCTAGCTCCATGTTGTTGCAAAGTGTAGGATTTGTTTTCTCCTTGTGGCTGAATAATATCCCATTGTGTATATGTACCACATCTTCTTTATCCATTTATCTACTGATGTACACTTAGGTTGCTTCCATATCTTGGCTCTATTGTAAATAGTGTGGTAATAAACATAGGGTTGCCTATGTCTTTTTGAATCTGGGATCTTGTTTACTTTGGGTAAATTCCTAGAGTGGAATTATTAGGTCAAATGGTATTTCTATTTTTAGTTTTTTGAGGAACCTCCATATTGCTTTCCACAATGGTTGAACTAATTTACATTTCTACCAACAGTGTAGGAGGGTTCCACATCCTCACCAGCATTTGTTGTTCCTTTTCTTTTGCTTGGTGGCCATCCTAACTGGTATGAGGGGATATTTCATTGTGGTTTTAATTTGCATTTCCCTAATAATTAGATATGCAGAGCATCTTTTCATGTGCCTGTTGGCTATCTGATTTCTTCTTTAGAGAAGTGTCTGTTCAGATCCTCTGCCCATTTTTTAATCAGGTTACTTGCTTTTTGGGTGTTGAGGTATGTTAATTCTTTATGTATTTTTTATGTTAATCCCTTATTGGATATATCATTTACAAATATTTTTTCCCATACTGTAGGATGCCTTTATTATCTAATGATGGTGTCCTTTGCTGTACAGAAACTTTTTAGTTTTATGTAGTCTTATTTGTTCATTTTTTGCTTTTGTTTCCCTTGCCCAAGGAGATGTGTTCAGGAAAATTTGCTCGTGTTTATATTTAAGAACTTTTTGCTTGTGTTTTCTTCTAATAGTTTTATGTTTTCATGACTTACATTCAGGTCTTTGATCCATTTCAAATTTACTTTTGTGTATGGGGTTAGACAATAATCCAGTTTCATTCTTGTACAGGTAGTTGTCCAATTATCCCAACACCATGTGTTGAAGGGGCTGTCATTTCCCCATTCTATATTCATGGCACCTTAATCATATATTAATTGACCATATATGTGTGGGTTTATATTTGCACTCTCTATCCTGTTCCATTGATCTATGGGTCTGTTCCTGTGCCAATACCAAATTGTTTTGATTACTGTGGCTTTGTACTAGAGCTTGAAGTCAGGGAGCGTAATCCCCCCCAGCTTTGTTCTTCTTTCTCAGGGTTGCTTTGGCTATTTGGGGTCTTTTGTGGTTCCACATGAATTTTAGGATTGTTTGTTCTAATTCATTGAAAAATGCTGTTGATATTTTGATAGGGATTGCATTGAATCTGTAGATTGCTTTAGGCAGGATGTCCATTTTCACAATATTAATTCTTCTTATCCATGAGCATGGGATAGATTTCTGTTTATTGGTTTCTTCTTTAATTTCTCTCATGAGTGTCTTGTCGTTTTCAGAATAAAGGTCCTTCACCTCCTTGGTTAGGTTTATTTCTAGGTATTTTATTCTTTTTGATGCAATTGTAAGTGGAATTGTTTTCCTGATTTCTCTTTCCGATCATTCATTATTAGTATATAAAATGCAACAGATTTCTGCATATTTTGTATCCTGCAACTTGACTGAATTCAGTTATTTTAATAGTTGTGGGTGGAGTCTTTAGGTTTTCTATGTACAATATCATATCATCTGCAAATAGTGACAGTTTAATTTCTTCCTTACCAATCTGGATGCCTTTTATTTATTTGTGTTTTTGATTGCTGTGGCTAGGACCTCCAGTACTATGTTGAATAAAAGTAGGGAGAGTGGGCATCCTTGTCTTGTTCCTGATCTTAGAGGTAAACTTTCAGCATCTCGCTGTTAAGTATGATGTTGGCTGTGGGTTTGTCATATATGGCCTTTATTATGTTGAGAGACCTGCCCTCTATACCCATTTTGTTGAGATTTATTATCATGAATGGATGTTGAATTTTGTCAATGCTTTTTCAGCATCTGTGGAGATGGTTTTTGTCCTTTTTGTTGATGTAGTAGATGATGATGATGATGGATTTTTGAATATTGTATGATCCTTAAATCTCACTTGATCATGATGTATGATCTTTTTGATGTATTTTTGAATTGTATTTGCTAATATTGTGTTGAGTATTTTTGCATCTATGGTTATCATTGATATTGGTCTGTAACTTTCTTTTTTGTGGTGTTTTTGCCTGGTTTTGGTATTAGAGTGATGCTGGCTTCATAGAATGAGTTTGGATGTATTGCCTCCTCTTTGACTTTTGGAAAACTTTAAGGAGGATGCGTATTAGGTCTTCACTAAATGTTTGATAAAATTCAGCAATTTTGGTGAAGCCGTCTGGTACAGGGATTTTGTTCTTAGGTTGTTTTTTGATAACCAAATCAATTCATTGCTGGCAATTGGTCTGTTCAGATTTAGTGTTCTTTTTCTGGGTCAATCTTTGAAGATTGTATTTTTTTAGAAAGTTGTCCATTTCTTCTAGCTTATCCAATTTGTGCACATATAATTTTTCATAGTATTCTCCAATAATTCCTTGTATTTTGGTGGTGTCTGTAGTGATTTTTTTCTTTCTCATTTCTGATTCAGTTTATGTGGGTATGCTCTCATTTTTCTTGATAAGTCTTTCTGTAGGTGTACCTATTTTGTTTATTTTCTCAAAGAATGAGCTCCTGGTTTCATTGATTCTTTCTGTTGTTTTATTCTTCTCAATTTTATTTATTTCTTCTCTGATCTTTATTATGTCCCTCCTTCTACTGACTTAGGGTCTTATTTGCTCACCTTTTTCTAGTTTCATTAATTGTGAGTTTAGACTGTTCATTTGGGATTGTTCTTCTTTCTTCAGTATATTGCTATATACTTTCCTCTTATAACTGCCTTTGCTGTGTCCCACAGATTTTGGGGTGTTGAGCTGTTGTTTTTATTTGTCTCCATGTATTGCTTGATCTCTGTTTTAATTTGGTCCTTGATCCATTGATTATTTAGGAGCATATTGTTAAGCCTCCTTTTGTTGGTGGGCTTTTTTGTTTTCTTTGCATAATTTATTTCTAGTTTCATACCTTTGTGGTCTGAGAAGCTGGTTGATACAATTTAAATCCTTCTGAATTTACTGAGGCTTTTTTGTGTCCTGTTCTAAAAATGTTCCATGTGCACTTGAGAAGAAGGTGTATCCTGCTACTTTTGGGTAGAGTGTTCTGTAAATGTCTGTTAGGTTCATATCTTCTAATGTGTTGTTCAGTGCCTCAGTCTCCTTACTTATTTTCTGTCTGGTTGATCTGTCCTTTGGAGTGAGTGGTGTATTGAAGTCTCCTAAAATGAATGCATTGCATTCTATTTCCTCCTTTAATTCTGTTAGTATTTGTTTCACATATGTAGGAGCTCCTATGTTGGGTGCATAGACTTTATAATGGTTATATCCTCTTTTGGACTGACCCATTTATCATTATGTAATGTCCTTCTTTGACTCTTGTTACTTTCTTTGTTTTGAAGTCTATTTTGTCTGATACAAGTACTGCAACTCCTGCTTTTTTCTCCCTATTATTTGCATGAACTATCTTTTTCCATCCCTTCACTTTCAGTCTGTTTATGTCTTTGGGTTTGAAGTGAGTCCCTTGTAGGCAGCATATAGATGTGTCATTATTTTATCCATTCAGTGACTCATTGTTTTTTGATTGGTGCATTAGCCCATTTATATTTAGGGTGATTGTCGATAGATATGTATTTATTGCCATTGCAGGCTTTAGATTCGTGGTTACCAAAGATTCAAGGGCTACTTCTTTACTATCTAACAGTCTATCTTAGCTTGTTTATTATGATATTTCAAACACAATCTAAACAGATTTTTTTCCTCCCTTTTTCTTCCTCCTCCACTCTTTACATATTAGGTCTCATCTCCTGTACTCTTTGTATACCCCTTTGTGGGTAGTTGATTTAATTTTGCATTTGCTTAGCAGTTAATTGGTCTACTTCCCTCATTGTGGTTTTATTTTCTCTGGTGACAGCTAATTAGCCTTAGAAGTACTTCTATTTAAAGCAGTCCCTTTAAAATACACTGTAGACATGGTTTGTGGGAGGTAAAATCCCTCAACTTTGCTTATCTGGAAATTGTTTAATCCCTCCTTCAAATTTAAATGATAATCTTGCTGAGTAGAGTATTCTTGGTTCTAGGCCCTTCCATTTCGTGGCATTAAATATATCATGCCATTGCTTTCTGGCCTGTAAAATTTCTGCTGAGAAGATGTATGACAGCCTAATGGGTTTTCCTTTGTACATGATCTTTTTTATCTACCTGGCTGCTTTTAATACTCTGTCCTTATCGTTGATCTTTGCCAGTTTAATTATTATATGTCTTGGTGTTGTCTTTCTTGGGCCCCTTCTATTTGGAGATCTGTGCACTTCCATGGCTTGAGAGACTATATCCTTCCCCAGATTGGGGAAGTTTTCAGCATTTATTTCCTCAAAGACACTTTCTATCCCTTTTTCTCTCTTCTTCTTCTTCTGGTTTCCCTATAATGCAAATATTGTTCTGCTTGGATGGGTCACACCGTTCTCTTATTTTTTCATTCCTGGAGATCCTTTTTCCTCTCTGTACCATACCTTCTTTGTATTCCTATTCTCTAATTTCTATTTCATTTACCATCTCCTTTACCTCATCTAATCTGCTTTTAAATCCATCCATTGTATATTTCATTTCAGATACTTATTTTTCAAAGTTTCTATCTCTTTCTTGAAGTCCTCCTGAGATCTTGAATATTTTTCTATAGCTCCATGAGCATGTTTTTGATTTTTATGTTAAAATCCTTATCAAGAAAATTGTTGATTTCAGTGTCACTTAGCCCTCTTTGGTGTTTGAGGGATTTTGTTTGTACAAGATTCTTTTGCCATTTCATATTTTTAATTATTACTATGGAATAATAAATTTGTGTAGACAATGTCCTCTAGTTCCCAGATGCTCTTCTCTCTGGTTTTACTCAGTACTTGGAGTGATGACGGGGATCATAGGTTGGTGGCACTGGTGCCTGCTGGGAGGAAAGAGCTCTTTCCTGCTTCCTGTCTGAAGTACCTTCCTCCATTGCCAAGGCCAGTGGGATGAGCACACAGGGAGCAGCTTCTGTGTTATGCCCCTGTAGCTTCCATATGTGGGGTCGCCCTTGGGCTGCCTCGCATGATGGCAGGGACAGCCTGTGTGCAGACTTTTGTCATCCTGGGAGGAAGGAGCCACAGGTAACTTATCACAGTTGGGGGTCTCGTTACTGCATTGCCAGTCAGGGGGATGGAGCACCAGAAGTTCCTGAAAAGTTCCGAACCTGTTGGGATGACTGTGCCAGGATGATTTTTTTCCACCTGTTCTTTTTCCTGAGCAGCAATCTCCATGTAATCCTTGCCCCTTTAGCCGCCCTCTCACTGTTGGGAACTCTTTCAAAGTGCCTGCCTTTCTTTTGTCCTGGAACAGCCAGTTGTGGGTCCTTGTTCTCCACAAACAGATTTAATCTCAGTCTCTGAGTATTCTGCCTGTCTTTGCTTTCCAAGCCCACTAATCTCCAGAGCACCTTGTAATGTGAGTTTGTGCTTCTGGAGTAGATCTCCAGGGCTGAATGTTTAGCAGTCCTGGGCTCCTACTTCCTCCCCACTCCATTTCTCTTCCTCATGCCTGTGTGCTGGGCTGGGGTGAGGGCTTGGGTCCCACCAGATTGTGGCTTTGCTACTTAACCCTTTTCCATAAAGTCTTCTCTTTTCTCCAGATATAGTCCTTCTGTTGCAGTCTTCTTTCCAGTTGCTTTCTCAGGATTAGTTGTATTTGCATTATTTTCATGTTATATGTGGTTTTGGGAGGAGGTTTCTGTCTCACTTCTCACACTGCCATCTTTTTCTCCCAATCCATGGTGTGTTCATTTATATAAGAATTTTTGAATGCCTTCCATGTTGCAGACACTTTGAATATTAGAAAATAAACAACTCTCTTCAAGATACCTTGCTGTCATATAACAGACTATTGATGTTATAAATATAACAGTCTATGATATCCACAGTGTTAAGCATCTCTTGCAATGTGGTGCCCTTGTGCAGTGCACAACCCACAAGACTGTATTCAGTAGTCCTGATATATAATTTATATTTCTTGCCTTTAGGGAATTACCAACACATCTAAAGAAAATAGTCACAAAGAATACAGCTCTACTATTCATATAACAAAGATATGCATAAAGAATTTTGGGAAACATGAATGGTATTGTGTTGTGAAGGTGTGGGGAAGATTTCTAACAATAGGTTGCCAAGAATGAGTAAAATACCAGACATACAAGGAGGTAGAATTCAATGTTAGTGATTTTTCCAGTGATGTTAGAAATGTTTTTCATTTCTTCAGCTGTTCAACTGTTCTCCTAATAGCCACACAGCTGTGTGTACCTTTATGCAATTATGAGGTCATATCTGGTAGATATTAGTCTCTGAAACAATTTTGTTCATGTGTGGTAGAAGACAGTATTGTCCTTAATTTTTTGGCTCCTGCAAGTAATCAATTCCTCAACCATTATTTATTGAATGCCTCCTTATGTTCTAGGCCTTGTATAAGCACTACGGATGCAAATAGGAATGAATCATGGTCAATTCCTCAACAATTTTACAAACTAGTAGGGGAGGCAAAAGAAACAAAAACTTAAAGTGCAGTATAGACAGTACATGATAGATGTACTTTTGAAGTACTGTTGTATTAAAAAAAAAAACTTTCCAGAGGCAGTGTATATTCTTTAACACATTAAATAAGCATTCTTGAGAAGTTGCACATTAATCTTCATTTTTGTGTGTTTTTTGAATAGCACTTAATGATTTTTTTTCTAGTTATATTAGTACTTAATTCTGGGAAAAATAAACAACCTGCAAAAAGGAAATCCCTTTTAATATATATCCTTCTAATGTTTTTTCTGTATGTGTGCATATATGTATGGGTCTGTGTTTTAAATTTGGGCTCTCACATTTATTGATTCCTTGTACTCCTTGCATCACTATGGATCTGATGACTGCTAGGTTTCTTGACATTTCATGTTCTTGTTCATATTTTATTCTGATGAGCAAATTCTTCTTATGTAAGTAATAGTTTTTGAAATATTAAAAGCATAGCTATAATTTTAAAGTAATATGTTTCATATTTCTTGGGAAGCTTGTTTTCCACCCCTTAAGTTGATGCTGTTTTTTCTTAACCAGCAGAGGTTCAAACTGTGTATCTCAGAAAATTACAGTCATGGCGATTAAAACAGTGGACTCTGGAACTAGACCTCCTGAGTTCAAACGTCAGCCCTCCTGCTTAACTGTGTGACTCTAGGCAAGACATTGTATTTGTAGCTCATTTTACTCATCTGTAAAATGGAGACAATAATACTACCTCTTTCATAGGGTCCTGTGAGGATTCAGTTAATATATCAAAGCTTTTACAATGGTACCTAGAATAGAGTATTAGTTTTGTTGTTAATGAGCTGTATATTAAATAAGGAAAAATAAAATAAGAGAATTTTAAGGAAATCTTTTATTACAGTAAATATAGAATGTACTTTTGTAATAAAGAGGAAAAATAGAGATATTTATTAGTATTTACACTTAAAAGTATTTTTCAATTGGCAAATTTTTATTATACAATCTTAAATATTAATATTAAAAATGACAAGAAAATATCTTATGAAAGTCAATGTGGTACCTATAAGCAAAATATTTTACAGTATCTTTTAATCTGTTTTTTGTGTGTGTGGTGTATGCATTTCCATAATACAGAAAAGCATTCTTCTCTTTGGTAATGTATGTTCATTTGTGTTAAACTGTAAATTTCAACAAATAACATTTATTACTCAGTCTGATGAAAGATGTCTTTACTTACATGAAGAAATGCAGGCAAGTAAGTGTATTGTACAAGGTGTTTTGCTCTGTCAGACCTTAATCAAAAACTAGGGAAGCATCACTAAATATAAATTCCTGTTCAATATTTGTTAACTCCTGTAGAATCCTAGTAGACTCTTGCCTTTCAGGTTGAAGGTCTGTATCCTTCTCAGCATGCTGCAACACTGCTTGATTTAAGCTTCATCACAGTTGTGCTATTGGTCACTCTCAGAGTGTATGAAATCAAAAGAAAAAATCCATTTATGATGTGAAAGGTGTTGTCCTAAGACTGTAACACACACATGAACTATATAGGGATAAATAAAATCAGATGTCTTTGAGGAAGTCAGAGTAGTTCCATAACTAGATAGCTGTAGCCCAGTGAAAAAAGGATTTGAAGAATTAAGACTATCATCATCCAGTGTCAGTAACCTGGTGAGATCAGCAAGGCACCATTACCTTTTCCACATTGGAAGTTGGGATAATGTTATGCTCTATGTTTCTGTCCTCTCCCTCTAGAATAATTTTTCCTACAGTTCTGTAATTAGAAATGTGCATTAATTATATACAAATTAATCCTAATGATAATAATACTTAACCTTTGAGTGTAGTTTACTAATTTTGCCAGCTTCTCAAAGATAAAAGACTTACATTTTTACTCATGATGAAAATTCATTGATAATGTGTTTATTGTATGAAAGTAGCGGTGTGCACTCAGATTAATATAATTACTATAAATAGAGTGTATTCTTTCAATTAACATTTTAGTTGCTTGGTAGCTAGTATGTATTTCACCACCTTTGCTGTTATATCTTCAATAATGTTATTTAAGCCAAACAAAGTCTTAGTATTCCTAGCACCTTCACATTCAAATCATGCCCAGTATCTGGGTGGAGGGAGGAAATAATTGTGTTCTTTCATACTGAACAATTTAGCAATTGCATATTTTTTCAATATGGCTTTTTCTCCATAATGCATTTCTTCTATATTATTTGCTTAATTTCTCATGCTCATGATATTACATGTTATTAAAATGTTAACTCATTTAATTTGATGAGTATAAATTAAAAGCATGGTAGTCTGAATAACTGGATACTATATCTGGAGAAGCTCAGAACAATTCACTAATCTTAATTCATTATCTGCATAATAACACCTTGTGGTCCAGGGTAGATCTCATGGGTGCCATCTCATGTTATATTGGTGCAGAAGCAGAAACAGTTAAGGGCATTTCCCAAGGCTCATAATAAAGGCAGCAATGCTGATCTGGTTCATGGTCTGGATTTTTTTGGGTTTTAGTTGCTTATATAAGAAATCATTTTTCCATTGGTAAAAATTAATTTCATTGAATGTCGTAGTTTCTACTTTCTACCATGTTCTCTGCATGGGTTCTTAAGATGTCTTGCTCTCTCACTTAATCTGAATGTTCTGATGTTCATCTAGTCACTGTACAATTTTAAATCATACATTATTATTCCTCTCTAGGCTCTTCAGTCTTCAGATTTTCTTCATTTTCTTCCTAGGTTATTTTCTCTTTTTTATTTCTTTTTGTTTGTTTCTTTGAATGCCTCATACCTCTCTGACATTCATTCAGCCCAGGTAAACTCACTTTATAATCTCTCCCCTGTATGTTCATAGTACACATTGGTCTTTAAAACTGTTGAATTCAATTAACCCTGAATTTATATATTAACAGATTTAGATAGTGCTGTGGTCCAAGTTTGAGGTCCCACTTTTATTAATAAAAAAAATTAATAGTTTACATGGTGAGAAATCATTTTGTGCACATATAATTCTTAATTAATGTGGAAAGGCATTACTTTAGTTATTCCCCTTCTTGGATCATTTAATGTTAATCATTTAGGTTAAGGTTGTTATACTGATGTGACTGAGAAAAATGAAATCCAAATAGCAAACAAAAGATTTATAATGTTCTTGAAAGATAACGTATATAGTTTTTTATTGTTCTATCATTCAAGCTAATTAAGATTACACAGAAAAAAGACATTACATTTTTAAAATAAGCAGATCAACAGAAAATGAATAGTTCATACTACAGTACAGAGTAGTGTGCAAGCTAAGCACCTGATTCAGGACCTCTTGGAGTGCTGCTTGAGAGGCAGGTGCTGGGGCCCCTGGCCAACTCAGTGCAGTGAATGTCTGCATGGGGACCCTAACGATTAGTTGATGCTTATGCACATAAGAGTGCTATAGAGAAACCATGTTTCTTTTTCTCTTAAGGTTAGCTAGAATGACAGCTGGTTTTATTTAAAGATCTATAAAGTATACTAAGGGTTGTCCAACATATATAAATACCAAAGTAGTTTATATCATGTCAGGAATATGGAGGGGAGGCCTTTAGATGAATGATCTCATAGGCATTCTTTGGCAAAAATCTGGCAAATGTCCTGTGTACTCTAGCTAGGCTTACATTAATCAGACGTTCTACCTCCTAGGAAGTAAATTTTGTGACTTGATTTAAATAGTTTGTGTTATCAAGTCACTTTTTTGGGTAGGCGAAAAGGCAGTCTTTGTGGGAAGTCTTTTGCCACTCTCTCATAAATTATTTTTATCAACTTAGATTGCAATATTTTATCCTTCAGGGATTTTTATGATGTTCTCCAAAGTTTCCTATATCTATACTCATGTGTCAAACAAGGAAGGCATTGGTATATGATAGAACAGACTTATATTTAAATATTTCTTTGCTTTTTGGGGGTAACTTTTTCTTGATCTATAATATGTATAGTAAAGTTCACAAGACTTAAGTTTTAAGCTCAGTGAATATTTACAAATGTAACCATTATACATTTCAAGCTACAGGATATTTCCAGTTTTCCAAAAACTTACCTTGTACCATAATGCAGTCAGTACCCCACCAAAGATTATCACCATTCTGAATTCTGTCAAATACTGTAGTTTGGCCTTTACATGAAATTAATATATATAATATAAATTGAATCATATAGTATTTATTCTTCTTTGTTTAGTTTCTTTAACATTATACCAATGAGGTTAATACATGTTGCTGCATGCAGTAGCAAGTTGTTCTTTTTTACTGCTTTATACTGTTTCACTGTATAAATTCACCATAATTCGTGCCTCGAATCTGTTTTCTAGTTTTAGCTATTATAAATAGTCCATGTACTATGGTGGGTGCACCTATGCACTCATTTCTGTTTAGTTTTTATAGGAATAGAATTGCTGTTTCATAGGCTGTACATATATTCAACTTTGGTAGATAATGCTTATTGACTGACAAAGTAATGTAACAATATACACTCCCATTGCAGTGTATGAGATTCCAGCTTATCTAAGTCCTATCCAATGCTTGGTATTGTCAAGTTTTATTTTCCAAATTTAGCCATTGTGGTTTTTTTAAATCTTGCTTTAATACATCATATGCTTCCTGTGTGAGTACAACCGTATTATAACAAATGTTATACATGTTTTATACATATATAAACATATATGTGTATAGGACCTTTTATATTTTATATTCAACTGTATTATAACAAATGTAGTACATCCCTAGCTTTCAGCCTTATTGCTATCTGAAGTTATATGCTGTGGTGAGTTTTATAATCTGTGATTATTTTTTCTACCAAGAATTTATTCTGATGTCCTTTGAACAAGAAAAACCAGCACACGAAGTTACTTTTAAACACTTACTTCTTTTTTGAAGTTTTGGCTCTACACACATTAGTAGAAAGTCCTCTGGGAGTGCCAGATATATTGGTCAGAGTCAGAGGAGATGATCCTTAAACAGGGAAGATTTTGATCAATTTCCTTAAGGAATTTTTGAGATATCATTTTGTTCAGGTAGATGAAATTCTAGGCTAATGAAATAAGTAAAATGGCAAAAGTAAGTAGACTGTGTAATGACAAATAATTAGGTTAACTCTTCTAGAGAAAAGATATGACTAGGCTACAATAAGAGACCTGTAGCTTCAGTAGTGAAATATTTGGGCAATGACAAAGGGTTCCAATTTAATAAGGAAAGGAAATTTGCACTAAAAGCTCTTGGAGTAACATTTAAAGAAGAGGATTATGGCTGAACACAGGATAAGTGTAGACAGAAAACAGGGAAAGAGAAACATGGTCTACTATATAGAACCTGGAATATGATATTGGATGCTGAAATGAAGATAGGCAGCAAATCTAAGAATATTGGGTGGCAAGAATTATTAGAATTTGGCAATGGCCTCAAGAGACAAGCCAAGTAAAAATGACTTCAGGGTTTTGATTGCCTGGAAAGGAAGTAGAAGAAAATTGTTGGAGGATATATTATGTTGATATAAGTTAACACTTTGAAATAGTAATAGTGAGAAGACTATTGGAACAGCAATATAGAAATGTCATGTAACTCAGAACAAGCAATTTGGGGATTAATGTACTAAAACTCTGTGACAAATGACTTGTCCAAGGGAAAATGTGTAAAAAGCAAAGGGTCTTAGTTGATTCTCAGCCAAACGGTGAGGAGCACAGGATCTGGCAAAGAACCATAAGAGACACATGGAAAACTAAGAGTGGAGAGGAATAAGACATGTTGTTGAAAGATTGCATCAGTGAAGAGACAATGACAATTCCCTCTATGGAAGACAGTAAAATGGGTTAGAAATGGAGACAGTGTCTAAGGAGAAGGGAAAAGAAATCTCATTTTGACTCAAGTTAATTTCTGTAAAGAAGGAGCTATACTGACAGAAGCCTGGGATGGAAAGGGGTAGAGGAGTGTATCTACAGGTTGGGAGTGAAAGGTATTAAATTGCAAACCAGACAGAGATAAAATGTACTTCCAGGAATGTTTTGTCTAAAGGAATGCTTAGACTAGGTCAAAGTTTATAAAATAATACTTAAGAGCACCTGGCATGTAATAGGTGCTCAATGCTTGTTAAATAAAATTAGTAATCTCATCCCTGTTTTCTGAATACTTAACTTATGTTAATAATGATCTTAGTGAACCAGTTATGTGGAAATATAAGCTAAAGGCCAGATTGGAAGCACTTCCTGAGGGATGCAGTAGAGAAAAGTAGAGGTATTAAGCAAACTCCACAGAAGTATAGCATCACAAAAAGCAAAACAGTAGTGGTAGGAAGGATCTTGCAAGTCACTGAATAGCCTAACCCTCTTATTGCATGGCCCAGTTTTATTAAATAATTTGCCATATATATGTCAAGGTTCAGTTCCAGGAAATTGAAATCACACTAGCTGTGTTAAGCACGAAGGGATTTAATATAAATAATTAAGTGTGCCTTAAATTGTTGGGAAGTTTGGAGGAGTGGCCTTTAGTCTGGGGCTCCAGGCCTGGTTTCCAGAATGACAGAGCAGATCAGAGCACCAGCTCAAGTCAGGGAGGGGGAGCGTGAATGAATTACTGCTGAATTTATTTCTTGCCTTCATGTCTGTAACATGACTTCCTGAAGCTCACCTCTAATTTTCTACCATCTAAATATGATTTTTTTAAAGCCTACTTTGTAATTCCCTAAAAAATTCAGTGAATAGTTCAAACATCATGTTGTTTGGACTATAAAGTGACACCTATATTGTGCTAAGGTTTTAATTTTTTGAATTCTCTCCGTGTTTATACAAAGTAACAAGCAGCATTTTGGGGGGCTACTCTTGGAAGACAATTTCTTTCTATAAACAAATTTACAGTACCTCTTGGCTCAGCCAGCTTTTAATGAACAAATAAATTCACATTGTATTATGAAAAAGGTGAATAGTATTTTTTTGATATTTTCTAAATGCTGCTTGGCTAAATTTCTGTCCCTACCATATGATATCATGTGTTGCAAGGATATATTCAAGAATATTTAATATCTCATAAAAGTGTGATTTTTTTTTAACTAAAAGAGTATTAGGGGTTTTATGCTGAACATTTCACTACTATCTAATTTCCCTAAATCCAAGTGAATGTGCATAGAGGTTATTTAGGGGAAGTTGAATGGCTATAGATAATTCTAAGTAAATCTACAGAGTAACATACCTACCTCTATATGCAAGTTTCTAAACCACCACATGTTCTTATTAGCAAAATCAAATGAAGTGAATTGCTCTTGGCCAAGATGGAATAACAGAGACTGAATTTGCCCTTTTGCTTTAAACATCCAAAAACTGACTAAATGTATGAAACAGTAGTTTGCAAAGCACTGGATATCTGGCAATAAAGGACAGAGATCTCTAAGAGATGAGAAACAAATGAAATGAGCCTCATTTCACTTCAGTTTACCACCTGGGATTTTGCTAATCTGAATCTCAGGGCAGGAGAACCAGGCAGAGCCTGACAGGTGACTCAGAGTTGAGAAGCCAGCTCTGAGAGTCTGGGAGATGAAGGTGGTGAGAGTTCCGGGACTGAGTACGGGAGAAAAGAGAGCTGTACACATAGAACTCTGGAGAACTGAACAGGTTCCCCCTAATATTTAGTCAAGTCCTGGCCTGCCCATACATGTGAGGAAACTGTGCAAAGCTTGGAAAAGAACCACCTTGAGAGGATTGGGGATAGCAGTGCCCGCACTTCCCTAGGGCTGGGAATAGTGCTCGTTCCCACTAGGCAGACTGGAGTTCCTCCTGATTCACCCAGCCCTGGAGAGCACACACAGAGAGGTCTTGCCTCAGTAATGGTGAATACTCAGCTCTAGATGAGCACTGCTCTGGTCTTGACTAACATATCCTAAAAACAAGACTTGAAAGGGCCAAACTGTTTTCAAGTGATTTAATTTCTTCCATGATCAGAGCTCAAGAACGTTTACGGGAATACAAATACATCCAGCAGCCAAGAAATATCTAGAATGGGCTGAACAAGTAACAATGATGAGAGTCCACTACAGGAATGGAGGACTGTGCCTTTCAAAAAACATTATGAGGCCAAAAGAACGCAGAAGTGGTCCCCTAGACAACCAGATCATAATAAGAGAAATTAAACACCATTTGTTTTCAAGATCTTTCCCTCCACCTTTTTTAACAGAACTTCAGTATTAGTCATGAACCCACACTTTTCCTAAACAGGTGCTTCCAAGGAGAGGCCTTATTACAGAAGTTGATTTCTGATTGGAATAAGAAAATGTGAGGGTCTGTTCTTCTCTGAGAATGAGTTGCACGTAGGCATGTGATTCAGTTGTGGCCACTGAAACATGTAGTTAAATGTTTCAGTGGACTTATAGGGAAGATTTTGCTTATTCCTAAGAATGACATGCACTAATACACACTTTGTTGTACCTGGCTATGATGCTGAAATGGTGCAGCCATTTTGAAATAATCAAAGAAGCTAATCTGAAGACAAAGCTTGTACAGTAAGATTGGCAGGATATGAGAAGATGGAAAGAACTGTGTGGTTGATGATCTGTTGATGAACTGACTAACCCTTACCTCTGGACCTCTTGGAACGCAAACTAATGTTTCCTGATTGCTTAAAACATTTTAAGTTTTATTTATTTGTAGCTAAAAACATTCTGGCATATAGGAGATTCTTATTAAACGTCAGGATTTTCTATATTGAATATTGAGGTGACATTTCTATTTTGAATAGTTAATGATCACAAACTCAAAGCATGAAAACATTTTTTTCACTTAAATGGTAAGAAGTTCTCCATTTAAAAAATATGCCATATGCTATCTCTTAAAGTACTCAGTGAAAACAAAAGCAAACATGTATTTTAGAATTAAAACTTTTGGGGAAAAGAAATCTCAGAAACTAATATTCATTCAATGGCAATTACATTTTTTTTAAAAAAGCAACAGTTATATAATGAAACTTCAGAATTGACATTGGAAATTGGCCTGAATATAGTTCTTTGATCTATCATTACCTTATTTCCCAGTTGGTAAAGGATTCAGTTGCTTTCACAGAAACATTTTAATATCTTGGTAGAACAATGCCCTCAAAGATAGAGATGCAATTACTTTATCATTTTTAGATATTATCTAATATAAAAGCTTAAAAAAGATATCAAAGGAAAAATCACTATTGGGTGATACAGATAGGTGAACACAATTAAAATTAGCTTCTCTCTATTTATGTTAACAGATAAGATTTGTTGGATTTTATGTCTCTTTTTAGCTCTGATCATAGGATCTTCACTTACTATTAGAATATCCATCTCTTGGCTTTCCAGACAACAGTATTCTGTTTATGAAGAATGCCAAATTTCTGCATATAGGTTTCCCCTGTGTTGATTGTTACTGCAAGATGTTTTCTCCCTCATTTTTGCACTACAGTAAAAGCTGCTGTGGGGCATTTTGATAAAAGGAACCTTACTTCATTATTCACTTATTAGCATGAAAATTAACTTGCATTCCCAAATGGAGTAAGAGAGCAGGGGTAATTTACACAACAAAATTGAATATTGCCAGTATCATGCCTATTAGGACTAGATTCACACTAGATTCAATGACACATGAAAGAAAACCCAAACATGGCCTAAACATGATGGAAGTGCTATCCCTGTGTAAGAGTCAGTGGTAGGCAGTCTAGGGCCGGGATGCCAGCTCCACAGTCACTGTGGGATCCGTCCTGTCTTTATAGCTACCCTACAAACTAAGCACCCGCCTTGATTCCAGATTACCCCGTAGAACTTCTGGCATCATGTCCACATTCCAGGCAGCAGGCAGGAATACTGACTGAAGGACCAAAGGGATTCACTTACCAAGATGAATTACCTTCCTTCAGGAGCCTTTGTGCAAACCTTTCTATCAGCCGGTTTTAACCACCAAGGGATAAGCAATACTCCTGCTTATATCTCACTGACGTATCCTTAGTCACGTGTGGTCCTTAGTCATGAGAGAGACTGGGAATGCCTTTGAGCTCAGTTTATTGCCACCTCAAATAAAATTCACGTTCTTCTCCTTAGGAAGGAGAGCACGGATATAGGGTAGGTGATTGTATCATAGTCTCTATCACAGTGTGCTTGAGATTGCATTACAACCCCAAAGGTATTCATGTAAGACTCAAAACCTGATCAGAACTTGTAGCTTTCCAATTTTCCCTTTGTCTCCTACAATTTTTTAGAACAGAGAACATAGGAATTTCTTTTGGGATAGGGAGGAATTTCAGTAATCTACACTTAGAGCTCTTACAAATGTGACTAGTAATATAAACATGCCATATTCCATCCTGAAATGTCTTAAGGTCAAGTGTTCATAAATAGCAAAGCAAGTTATATTCTACTTTATTGGTTTGGTAAGTTCAAAATTCTGATGTAATACTTAAAATTCTATCTTTAACACTAAAAATTGTGACTTGGTTACCTATATGCCCCCAAATATTTTGTATTTTCTATAAAAACAGGCTTTAAAATTATTTTTCTGGAAGTTCCTCTACAGCAGTTGGGAAGCTGGGGGTATAAGAAAGGATACAAGAAACATGTTTCCATAATAATTAATTTTACCAGTGACTCCTAAGGTAAGTTTCAGAAACTTACCTCTTTATGAAATGTTTGAAAAAAGAAAATTCATACACTGTAAGTACTAAGGGGTATTGCCTTTGATATTTCTGAGAAGCTTGAAAAGTACTCTGAGCATCACTTTTCTAGAATGAAGCATGGTGGACAGTGGTACAGTGTACCTATTGCAGGGCCTTAATTATTTGTTTATTGTAAGATGTTCCATTTTCCTGCTAATTCTGTTATCACATTGACCACTCTGTGTCCAACAGCCACAGCCATTGAGTGAAAATCAATTCCAGCTATAAACTAACTCTTTCCAATTTTGTATTACATTTTTAGTTCTAAATAAGCTTATTTCATTAGGTTTAATCCTAATTTTAACTGAAAAAAAACATTCAATAGATTCTTCTCTCCCTGTATCTGCTTTATGCTCTGCATAAGATATTGCTATACCCATTCTTTCTAAAGTTATCAGCAGTTTAGATTTTCATTCATTAATTCCAGATATTTTTTTCACCTCCCATTTAAAAGAACTGTAAGTTTGATTTGTGATGTGTAAAATAAAATGTAGAAAGCTTTAAAAGGTGTGGAAGTCTTCTCTTAATAAAATCTTTATCACATCAGCATGATAGTAGTAACAGGAAATACTATTTGTTGAGCTCACAGTGTTTTTACCATCCTTAACCATATCATCACAACTCTGCAAAGTACGTATTATTATTGCATTTTACAGATAAGGAAACTGAGGCTCAGAGAGGTGAGGGATCTTAAGTAAAATCACACTGCTAGGATGTGACACTACCAGGATCTGAAGCCAGGTATGTCTGATTGCAAAGCCCTTGACCATTAAGTTATAAAGTAGGCACACCTGGGAAAAAGTTATTGTGAATGAAGATACTTCACAGCCTCAGAACTGTCTATAATTAATAGTGATGTATAT
The DNA here is from genome assembly GCF_030020395.1 of Manis pentadactyla. Classification (NCBI taxonomy): domain Eukaryota; kingdom Metazoa; phylum Chordata; class Mammalia; order Pholidota; family Manidae; genus Manis; species Manis pentadactyla. The sequence continues at coordinate 59,110,914 of NC_080023.1, read as the reverse complement.
AGATAAAAAGTGCCAGAAGTCATTCCAGTGTCTTTCTTTGCAATGTTTGAAATTGCCCACTTTAGGCATCATAGAAAAGAACATGACATAGTACAGGGGAAAGAGGGACAGAAGTACTCTTGATTGGATAGGGGCAATGGTCGGAAGAAAAAGGCTTCTTTCTTCCTTCCCAGGCTCTTCATGCAATGAAAAAAGAGATTCTCTTCACTCACCAGAAAACCACTGATTCAAGGAGAGATGCAAAGGCCAAACCGAAGGTGTATTAGAGCAGAATGAACTGCTTTTCTGAAATAAGTACTCAGCCTCCCCCATTCAGGCATCAGACTTAATGATATGATGACATTGCTAGTATATTTCCATTGGACACTGTCCCTGACAGTTCTGTCAAAAAGAGCTGTTTTAGAACTGATAGCTCATGGATGAAGTTACTGTTTGTACACTATCGCAGCCTCTCAAGTGTGAGAAGAGTTGAGGTTGAACAGTAAAGTCATTTACAGGTGTAGTCTCTTGCCCTCAGTATGGGTGACAGCTCTTAAAAGCAACTTTTGAGGAATGTTTTCTGTTTGATGTGGATGGTGGTTGAGTTATTTATGCATTGTGGAGCCAATGGGATTCCCTGATGAGAAGAAAATTCTCTGCTAATGATCTAGCATTTGGGTTTCAGTCAAAGTGAATGACAGAATAGCTTTCAAACCTGAGTAGTCATATTCAGAGCTTATGTCCATATTTGTAGGGGGTGGGTAATTGGCATTTCTATATATTTTTTAATAGTGGACAGTGTGTGAGTGAGATCTGTTCTACTACTTCTAATCCCATGGGGCTAGGGGTTGGCATCTATCTCCCAGCCAAGAGACACCTTATTTCCCCTCAACTTTACCAAAACTGCAAAGGTGGAGAAGAAAATGCCTATTCATTAATGTCAGACACCAATTCAAATGGCTTATTGGCCCCAGTGCAGCACTAAATAGGCCTCCATTTAAAGCATGAGTCAGAATTGGTTCTGCAGAACTTGTTTTTAGGTATGTGGTTGTTTTAGACATCAAGGCAGTTCGTAAAATAAAATCCTTTACAGGCTGATATATTTGGAATAGAAATGAATGAACTTCCAGTTTTACACAAGCAGTTTTGAATTATATATATCCATTTGGAAGGTAAAACATTTAAATTCCTTCAAGTGCATAAAATTAAAAAATGTTTATACTTTTAGTCTTCTTTGGATACAGGTAATTTTCTGCCTGACTTACTAACTTCGGTATCTCACAGATTCAGATATATAGCTATTGCAGTGACCTGCTGTCCTGATGATATCCCGTACAAGTGTGGAGACCTGTAGAGTCTCCCTGTCAGCATTCACTAGAAAGCCATGCTCATAAGAAATAAAGTAGTATTTGGTGACTGATAACCATACCACTAGATGCTGCTATGTTGCCATGCCATAACTGGATTATTAAGACTACTTGGGAAAAGGAGCAATTTAAATTTATGTGACGCAAATTCTATACTCCATAATTAGCAACTTAATCACTGTAAGCTAACCAATACATGATGTTTTTAAAATTTATAACCTCCATTTATTTAATAACTACTTCACCAGCCCATGTTTCATACCTCTGCTTTCTTTGCTCTGCAGTGAGGCTACAGCTAGAGAAGACTAAACCATTCTCATCTCACGTAATATTCAGTCTGGCACTGTTTTCTGTACAGTAATAGCATCTTACCCTCAGTGTTGCTGTTCCGTGTTGAATTTACGAGTCTGTCTGATCATAGCCTGTACATCATTAAGGAATAAACTGAAAAGCAGCATTTCAGTGATTATGGATTATGATAGACCCCTGAGAAGATTCCTGTTAGAAGACATTAGAAGGCCCACTGTGGAAACTGAAATGCTTGAGTTCTTTTGTTTCTTAACAGAGTCAGCTCTGGAAAGCCTTGATGCTCTAGGTACCATTTACAGCAGCATTGATCAGCAGCTGAACGAAACAATGAGGCACCGCAGACACGCAGGAGAAAACGATTACAACATTGAGGTGCTGCTGGGAGTGGATGACTCTGTGGTCCGTTTCCATGGCAAAGAGCACGTCCAAAACTACCTCCTCACTCTGATGAACATTGTGAGTAGTGACTCCTTTAAGAGGCTTTTTGATATTTTAATTCACTTCCGTTTTGTCAGTGTCTTTTGGAAACCTGTGAGAGGCTTTATGACTGTGTTCCACATCCAAAATGTGTCCATAACTGCATGAAATTCAAATATCGATGTACATATTTAACATGCAAGGATGCAAAAACAAAGGAAGCATGAAGCAAAATTTTCTTTGAGGTGATCAACTAGTTTTCCATTGTCATCAAGAGGAAATCATAAATTTAAAAAGTCTTAATGGGATGGAACTATGACATCAATTATGATTTTCATTTGTCCCAGGGATAATCTGAACTCTCGCGACTTGGTCCACCTGCCTTGATCTGGACCGTGAAGGATGAAATAGTTTTTTCCAGCATCGTTTTGTATTCCAGGATGAAAAAGAATGGTTTCAGCCTGATAACTCTGTGTGGATGCTTATGGTTAGAGCTTTTGAATAAGAGTGATTTTTTTAAAGTCAAGCAATAAAACTGCTATTATTAAAAATTAAGCTACAGATGCTATAATATAAATATAAAGACTTTAGAGAATGTAGCTACGACAGTAGTCATCCAGGTCATGAAGTGTTGAGATAATTAAACAGGAACTTAGGAGGTAAGGGCTTTAATTCTAGCTCTATTGCTGGTTGGCTCAGTTATCTTAGATGATTCATGTTCCTTCCTGGGATTAGTTTCTGTGTTTATAAAATTGAAAGGCACAAGAAAGAGTTCATTAATTCTGTAATTTTTCAGGAAGTTGGGATTTAAACTGGACTTAAGGATTAGTTTTTCTTTTGTTGTGTCTTTATTCTGCTTTGTTTATTTGCTTTTGTTTTCTGAAGGACACATGAAAATTTCTAGGTAGAATCTATCAACAGGAAAGTAGAAATGGATATAGTGTATTCACCAGACAGAAGTGTAATTTGAAGAGTATCGAAAAATAAAGCGTAACACTTTGGGTTTAATAACAGTCAAAAGAACTGTTTTGTTTTTAGGTCCATTAGAAAGGCTAGATAATAAACTGAGTGTGTCTCACATATCAGGAATTATTATAAAATTCATAGAGCATGAGAGAATAGAACTATAGAAGAGAAAATTTTTAAAACTTAGTAAGTTCATTGCATTTGAAGTAATGAATGTAGGTAGGGGTTTTGGAGAGACGAAAATAACACTCCTTCCATTTCCTTCCCAAGTTCAAAACCAACTGGAAGGTAGACGCAGTGATCAGACTTATTGAAAATAAAGCTTTGCTATTCATGAGAGCTGTCTCTCACATGACTTAAGTGTACAGCCACAGAGATTTTCCTTATTCTAAATCAGTGATTCTGTTTGTCCCAGCCCCTGCTCGTTTGGCAATGTTTAGAGACATTTTGGCTGTCATACTGGGAGATCACTAATGCCATTAGTGGAAGAGGACAGGGATGCTGTAGATACCCTGCAGCACAAAGGCAGCCTGTCCAACAAAGAATTCTGAATTATCCAGTCAATGTGAGTAGTGCTAAGATTTAGGAACTTTGTTCTAAATTCAACAGTCTTACTTACTATCCCCATCTTTCTCCAAATGGATAATTTCTGGTTTCACCCGTGAGAATAGGCAGACAGCTTTCAGCATGACAGATCCATGACTGAGCCCCTTCCTCTCCTCTCCATCCTCACCCTGCTCCACTGTAGACTTAGATACCAAACACTGAGATGAACATGCTTGTTATCCTGAATCAAACTCATCAGTTCGATGAGAGTTGGAGGCAGGAAGAAAAGCAATAATAATATTCGAATGAAACTCCCTCCTGGAAATTTGAAGCCAGGAAAATTGTGGGTCTTGTCTTAATAATGTTTCAGTAATTATTATCTCCTCTGCTAGCCAAGCTGTATGACTTTCCATGGTCCTTTAAAATCATGGCTTCCCCAAACTTAAGTCCTACACAGACAGAGACGCTTTCTTTACATGTCACAGAGGCTCAGACAGAAACTGTAGGAGAAAATTGAGAACAAGAATGTCTACCTTGTTGCTCAGATTCGGGAAGAAACATGTCCCTGTGGTAGAGAAAAGAGCATGGTTTCCTATGATCCCATTTGGCACCCTTGCCTTAGTTCAGCCGTCAGCAAATACATCCTTCCTTTGGTTTCCTGTAGGCTGGGTTCCTTTAGAGCAAAGGTCAACTGCCGTCTGTTCCGCAGTTTACGTAGTTTATGTAGTTAGCTTATGTAGACTAATTAACTAACTTAAGTGCTTAGTCATTTAGTTTCCATTACCAAACTCAGATGACATTTACTACATAGTTTCTGAACTATTGGAGGACTTTTATGTCTCAAAGATGTTTCTTCACGGTTGGCCCTTTAATTTAAACCAAACTCCTTTTTAAAGGAAACTTGTATTTCTTATTTCATACTATTTTATCTTGAAAAGGATTCTCAAATTATGAAATGTTAAACATATGTTTAATGAAGGAATGGATAAATGAACAAAGGAGTATAAATAATATTGTAGAGGTAGGTTTTGAACAGTCTTGGGAGGCAGAAATTTGGACTTGAAACAAGAGGATATAGATAACAGATGAAGGCTTTTAATCAGCTTAATGTTATAATAAAAGCAATACTTAAAAAGTTAATTAACATTTATTGGGTATCATTTTTTTAAAGTGTATTTTAAGATGGGAATTATAATTTTTCTAGAGGAAACAGGCGTTATTACAATTTTGAGAAAATTGAGATGAATTTTTAAATTATTTGAAGTATGTAAAACAGTCTCAAATAATGATAATGTGGTGATGATAATCATGAAAAGAAGAAGGGTTCACTGGGGTGCAGAATGTAGGGTGTTGGAAAGGTGCTGGTCCTGGAAGGAGCAGGGAAGCTCAGCGCCCCTCCCCCCATACAGTGGCCTATGTATCTCTTCCAAATGGCTGCTTCTGAGTTGTATCCTTTATTTAAAAACCAGAAATATATAGGCCACAGTAGTCTATAGTGGAAAGGCAAGACAGCCTTGGGTTCAAAATCTGTGCCCGGCACCTGCAAGATGAGAGGCCTTGTACAAGTGGCAGCTTCTCAATGCCTTAGTTTCCTCACCAGCGAGATGAGCACAGCAGTTTATTGCTCACAGAAGGGTTTTAAAGAAGGGAGGAGACCATGAATAAGCATGGGAACTGAGAAGGTGCTCAGCAAATGCACCGTTTACTTCTGCTCTGAAGGAGCTCAAAGGTCTTGCTACAATTTGCTCTTTCCCCCAAGTCACCTAGAAGGGTAAGCAAGAAGGCTCATCATGTCAGGAGAAGGAAGACACATTTGCAAATCTACCTTGAATCAGACCTAGGCAGAAGGATTTCTGAAAACAAAATAGCAGATCTATGGGAGATCTAAACTAGTAGGGCAGCCTCCAGTCCCCAGTTTAAGTGCCCCGATTTTCCCAGAATCTCAGAGCAGAAAACACCAATGGATTAGCTCAGTATGATGTATGGAGCCTGGGATGGAACCTGATCCCAATTCCCAGTCTCATGAACCCTGCTCCCTTCTGCCACTGATGAGCTTGGAGTGAAATCAGGAAAGAAAGTGGTGCAGACGTCTGTGAGCTGATTTACTGGCAAGAATACCCGGGAGTGGGGGCAGGCACAAAGCTCTGCTCTCTTCTTCGGGCCATTTTCTACAGAACAAAAGCCTTATACTGCCAGGGATGTTACAGCAAAGCCTGTGGCCTCCAGGGTTTCACTCTGGGAAAGAATAGAAGAAAAAACTTTATCCCAACATTTAGGACAGAAAAAGGTCTTGGGGGAAACAGCTGCGGAGCTGTGACAGCCCTTAAGCAACTGTGGAGTGGCTTGTGAAGAAAAACTGACACCCGTTTCTGCACATAGCACCCCCACCCACGCCCCACAGCCCCGGCCAGCCCGCAGCCAGCATCAGCCTGGCAGCTTAGTAAGGACGCCACCTTGGAAAAGGGATTCTTGTGTCCGTCTGTCCCAGCCAAGCCTTCAGCTGATTAGCCCCAGCTGATATCTGACTTTGACTTCATGAGAAATGCCAAGCCAGAATATCCCAGCTAAGCTGCTCCCAAATTCCTGACCCACGGAAACCGTGAGACAGAATAAATTATGACTGTTGCTTTAACAAAGGAGGAAGGGGCGGAGGAGGAGACAGGGTTATTGGGAGGAGAAAGTTGTTTAGAAAATTCAGGTTATATTTAATATTTAATTTTAACACAGGTTAATCATAGTCTGAGTGTAATAAAAAAAATCACTTGAAGCACAGTATATTATAGGTAAGAGTGATGTTAAATATTCTTTATTTGTTTGCTATTCTAATTTAGCCATGCTAATTGGCCACCATTTGACATTAATATATTTAATCTCTTTCAGGGCCATTTTGCCTAATGAGTGATAATTGTGCATATGACTGTAGTACAGTTCTGTAAGTGATTTTTCATGTGAATCTTGGAGTTTGGACACAGGAAAGGTAGCTCACTAAGCTAGTACTATTCACTTGGGGCTCAAGGGTCAAGTGAACAAGTCTGATATAGGCCCCCAGATGATTTTGATATGACTCCCCAAGAGGCGAGGAATACCCGCTGCCCATCCCTCTGGGTCCTCCGAGAGTTCAGTGAAGGAGAGAAGAGTCAGCTGCCTTCCCTCTCCTTTTATGTGTAACTTACTTTTTTCTAGTTCTTCAGATTTCTCCAAGCCTCATCTATAAAAATTATCAGATATGAATATTCTAAAACAGAATAATTATTCTTAAATTCTTAACAAGATTTTCATGTTTCAAATAAGTGATGTGTGATGCATGGTAAGCCTTTGTTAGGATCTCTTATCTTGTTAATATTAAGAAATTTTAGTTCACTACTTTGTCACATGGCCAACTTGCTAGGAAAGCAGTTCTCTGCTATGGGACATGTCTCATTCTATGAGTATTGATCCATTGCTTACTATGTGCAAGACCTATTTTAGGCAAAGGGAATATTCCAATGAACACAATAGAAAATATTTTATCCTCTTGGAACTTGAAAGCAGAGACATATTATAGTTAAATGAAGAAATAAATTTCAGGTAATAACAACTGTCAAGAAGAAAAATAAAAGCAAAGGGTTAATGTCAAGGAGAGTGGAGGGGGGTCTGTTTGGGACAGGAGATTAGAAATAATATCTCTGATATGGTATATGGGCAGAGAGAGAGAAATTCTGTGAGTAAGAAAAGCAGGCAAAGAACTGGGGAAAGGGTGATCTAGTCTAATGGATCATAAGCTGCAAAAGTTCTGAGTTAGGAAAGAGCCTCTGAATCTGAGTGTTTGGATATAGGCCTAGAAGGTAGTTTTAGTCTAAGCCAATGCGTAATTTTGATTAACACCCCTAGTTAAAAATCACTGAAAGAAGAATAAAGGAAAAGAATTGGGAGGAGAGAATGATAGGGAAGTCTTTGAAAATAAAAAAAATTGAAATGAAATTTCTTACAGTGAAAAATGTAAGTAATTGGACTGGAAATTTCCCCAACAGTTTCACTCTGTACCTTGACGTTCAATGCCTGTTAGCAGACTCCTGTTATCACGTGAGCAACAAAGAAGGTTGGTTTACTGAACTTTAAGCGTTCTACGCTGGTAACAGCTTTTTTTATCTGAATAGAGTTTTTTTATAGTTTTTCTTTTTTTATCTTTTGACTTGTTAATTACTACCTCCTGGTCTTTAGTATCCTTACACTGTTTCTTGTCTTGGGGATATGCCTGAGCTTCTGCAGGGGTTCTCCTTGCTGAGAGGAGGGCCAGTGAAATGAAAAGGGTAGGTATGAGGTCTTACTCTCTCCTGATCTATGATGGAAAAGAATGGTTCCTGGCCATATTCTAAGGTGAAAGGAGGAACTACCCTAAAGAGTTGTAGAATAGTCTTGACTTACACTGATAAATGGCAAGATGGAAGGTGACTGAACGATTACATAAAAAAGTAAAATTTCAAAGGTGAATTCCATCACATGAAGTTTTCAGTTTTGAAGCGTAATGTCCTACAGTGTAAATGGGATTCATGAAGCTCCTTCTCAGGAAGCCAGTGTAGTGTGATTTATTACAAAGAACGCCTTGTTTTCTAATATGTTTGGCTTCTCAGCCATTTGCTCTCTTTGCCAGAGGTCTTTTAAGTAAAAGGCAACATTTATATATCCTAACATAGAATCACACCTTAGAATTTAAGAGGAAACTATAAAGATAGCAGCTATTGAAGCTTTCTAACATTCTCCTTTTTGAAGATATGGAGACTGAAGACTAATGTTAGGTTACTTACCTAGTGTCAAGTAGCTAGTTAATGCAGGGCTAGGCTGGTTTTGTTTCTGACCCCCATTATATTTCATTTCACTTTAACATTTATGTTCATAGTCATTAGGTCACAATTTTCAAAAATTATCTGAAGAAGACTTTATGATATGTCTACTTATGATGGACAATAAACTAACAGTGTTATCATAACATGGCAGGTTTCCCTACCTAATATCTTTGAAAGAAAATATATATTCCATATAAGTACTCTGATCCTAACAAAGCATTATGGACTTTTTTGAGGGTTAGCAAATATGTGTAGCTACTGATCACTTAATGATGCTTAAATCTCAACACTTCTTTTGATTTCTTAACCACCATTTCTTAAAACATTGAATGTGACCATGAGGCAGATTATCTGGGGAGCATGTCTGGACAGCCTAAGAAAATCATGTAGCAGCTTTTTATTTAGGTCATTATCTTTAATCCATTTCTTACATTTGAATGTACATCAATCCTCTAGACATTTATTTACCTAGTATACATGCTCTTGCCTAGGCCAAGTATTGTTGGATTCTAGGAAGGCACAAATCAGTAAGATTGAGCTAATTCTAGCAGGTGGAATGAACAAATCAACAAGTAATAGTAATAAAATGTGATAGTTTCTTCAAGAGACTCAGCCACAAAGTACCGTGTAAACATTAAGTGAAAAGGAGAGGATGTGATTTGGGAAATAATGCTGGTGGCAAAGGAAGTCTTCATAGAGGACATGTCATTTGAGTTGGACTTTAGAGGCTAAATTCGCATTTCCCTGCCAGAAAAAGATGGGTCTTGAAAATGGGAAACAGACTGTAAAAGGATCCTGAAAATTGTAGCTCCTGGTGTTTTGGGAGCCATTGGAGGCCTGTCCATAGGTGAAAGTTACGGTGTTTAGGTGAGATGGCAGAAGATGAGGCCGGATAGAGAAGCTGGGACTACTTTTTAAAAAGTATATATGTATGTGCCATTCTAAGGACTCTGAATGTCATCTTGCTAATGAAGAGTCATTTAGAGTTTTAAAGAAGATTAGTGACTTGATCAGTCTGAGTTTTCTTTTTTTTTTTTGTGAGCGTCTAAATTAACTCGCTTATTGAGCTATTAATAAACAGTCTGATGATTCTTTATTTCTCTCCCTTCTTATTCCTCCTCCTCCATTCTTTATATGCTAGGTGTTTTATTTTGTGGTCTTTTGTGTTTCCTTTGACTGCTTTTGTAGGTAGTTGATTTTATTTTTTGCCTTTAGTTAGTATTTGATTAGTCTACTTTCTTTGGTGTGATTTTATTTTCTCTGGTGACATCTATTTAGCCTTAGGAGTGCTCCCATCTAGAGCAGTCCCTCTAAAATACCCTGTAGAGGTAGTTTGTGTGAGGCAAATTCCCTCAACTTTTGCTTGTCTGGGAATTGTTTAATCCTTCCTTCATATTTAATTGATAATCGTGCTGGATACAGTATCCTTGGTTCAAGGCCCTTCTGTTTCAATGCATTAAATATATCATGCCATTCTCTTCTGGCCTGTAAGGTTTCTGTTGAGAAGTCTGATGATAGCCTGATGGGTTTTCCTTTGTAGGTGACCTTTTTTCTCTCTCTGGCTGCCTTGAATACTCTGTCCTTGTCCTTGATCTTTGCCATTTTAATTATTATGTGTCTTGGTGTTGTCCTCCTTGGGTCCCTTGTGTTGGGAGTTCTGTGTACTTCTGTGGTCTGAACGATTATTTCCTCCCCCAGTTTTGGGAAGTTTTCAGCAATTATTTCTTCAAATACACTTTCTATCCCTTTTTCTCTCTCTTCTTCTTCTGGCCCTATAATGCAGATATTATTCCTTTTGGATTGGTCACACAGTTCTCTTAATATTCTTTCATTCCTGGAGATCCTTTTATCTCTCTCTGCACAGCTTCTCTGCGTTCCTGTTCTCTGATTTCTATTCCATTAAAGGCCTCTTGCACCTCGTCCATTCTGCTTTTAAGTCCTTCCAGAGATTGTTTTATTTCTGTATTCTCCCTCTGAACTCTATCTGTTAGCTCTTGCATTTTTCTCTGCAGCTCCATCAACATGGTTATGACCTTTATTTTGAATTCTTTTTCAGGAAGATTGGTTAAATCTGTCTCCCCAGGTTCCCTCTCGGGAGATGTCTGGGTTATTCTGGTCTCTATCAAATTCTTCTGCCTTTTCATGGTGATAGAGGTAGCGGTGGGCAGTTGGCACGTGTGTTAGCTGGGAGAACAAAGTCCCTTACCGCTTGCTCATCACCTTTCTCTCCTGTGAGAATAGCGGCCCCTAGCGGCTTGTGCTGGGCAGCTGCGCGCTGACGGGGTCTCTGATTCTGGCCCGGGCAGCTGGGGGGAGCTCTGCAGGGCTGCTGTGGGCGTAGCCGGTCTCAGGCTGCTGCTCTGCCCCTTCATGAGGCACTGGGTTCTCGCAGGTGTAGATGTAGCCTGGCTGTTGTACTGTATCTTCTGGTCTCTCCTTTAGGAATAGTTGTATTTGTTGTATTTTGAAAAATACATATGGTTTTGGGAGGAGATTTCTGCTGCCCTACTTATGCTGCCATCTTGGCTTCTCCCTCTTTTCACTCACAGTCTGAGTTTTAAAAAGAGAATTTTGGATGCTTTAGAATTATTTAGAGGAAGATACTCTATTAGATACTGTGCTATGAACATAGTATCTAAATGCCAGAATTTGGGGACAAACTGCAGTCTGTCTGGCTCCAGACTCCTTGTCGTTTATGCTACATCACACTGCCTCAACAAACCGTCTTAATTTCCCCAATATGCATTGAACATACCAGGTCAGAGAGACAGATTGGAGTAAGAACAAATCAATTCAGCTACCCCTTACATAAACATACACACCTTCCCTGGAATATCATGGACCCGCCTTCTAGAAGAGAGCCCCCACATCACAGGTTAAATTAATCACACAACGACCACACAGAGTTGCTGCCTCAGAAGTTCTTTGTTACTGAAGCATCTCAGTTTCCTCTTTCCCCTTTCCCCTTTGATTCTGCAGCCCCAAGTTCCCTTTCTGACATTCTCTCATTTTTCCTTTTTTATTGCTATGGATATCCAACTGACTTTATCCTTCCAAGGTTTATTCCAGCCTTTTCTTCTCCAGGGTCTGGAAACACAGAAAAGCATTTTAGCTTGCTGAGGGAATCATCTTTCTCATTCTTGAATAAAGGAAATCAGTTCTACCTGAGTGGTATGCTTCCACTGTTCCAAAGGTGGCAGTGTTTGTAAGACTTTGTAGCCAAATTGCCTATTCTTGGTCCACTAAACCTACTTTGATGCTTAAAGGAGGTTAATGCATAGTTAACGTAAAGGAATAGACTTATGCTTATTGCAAACAACCATCTGACACTTAAAATCTGCCCTTCCAGAGAGTACCGAAATGAGCCCAAATCACTCAAATGCAAACATTTGTGAAAGTTTTAACAGGTTAATGCAACAGTCCAACTGGGTAGAATGAATACCCAGCAGCTGGCAGTGACCAGGAAGAGATAGACTTGAGAGAGGTCCAAAGGGCTGGTTAATAGATGGACTGTAATACTTAAAGAAGAGGAAGGAATCAAGGAAAATGTAGTCTTTAACTGTCATAGAGTATTCAGAAGAGAAAAAGAGGCTGTAGGGAGAAGACGAGTATACTTTGAGATATATAGGTACACTTTCCAAATAGGTATGTTACTAGAATTGAATGGATGGCTCTTGAGAGTGAACGAGGTGAGTCAGTGTTAGCAATATACACATTTGGAATTAATCAGCCTGCAGGTATTGGTTGCCGAAATAGCAGCAGATAAAATATTGCAGGGAAGGCATGTGAGAAAAGACAAGGATTGAAAACAAATTTTGAGACACACTTACATGTGTGCTGGGCAGAGAAAAAAAGTTACTATTGCTAGAGAAATAAAATAGTATAATTGAAGAACATAGTCATAAATAAATGCTGCAGAACAGTGTTGATGGATTATTTTTTCATGAGGAAGGAAAATTGAGAATTATTAATAAAAGAGGATTAGGAACTCCAAAAAATGGAGAGATTGAATATGGGAAATGAAATTGCATTTTTGAAGCAAATATATTTAAGGAAGTGGAGAAGAGCCTCAGGAGAAGGTAGACTTAACCCTTTGCTGACAAAGAGAAAGACGGGCAAGGAGGTTGGAAGGTCAGATCTGGCATTGGCGTCATCACATAGATGTATTTGAATTTAGTTGTGCTAATCGTTTGGTGGGGTGGGAATTGTACCACTTCTCTGGCTCTCAGTCTCTTCCTAGAATAGTGAGAAAGGTGCCTCCTTTGTAGGGTCTTGAGATCTTGTGATAAGTTGCTTTTCCTTTGGCCTGGATCACTCATTCTCCAACCAGGCACATGGCCCTATCCTGTTTGTCAGTGGTCTCCCTGCTCTGACTATCCAGCCTCTCTTGTCCCATCTCATCACTTAGAATTATTTAGCACCTCTTCCCATCGAAAAGACCTTGTCTGCATGTCTTGCTGTATTTTTTATTTTTTTCCCATGCATATTTACCTATTAAAATATATTCATGATAAGAACAGAGACTCAAGCTCATTTATTATTCAATTTCCTGCCCTGAGGACAATTGGGCACATGGCAGCTGCTTAGTAATTATTTGATAACCCTAATATTAAAAAGCAATATTATGACTTTGAGATTGGAGGTGAGGGGAGAATAGTGGGCAGGTTGGGAGACAGCTACCTTCTCTAGGTAAAAGGAGTATAGGGTACAGGCTGAGAATCCAAGTAGGTATGTGTTTGGAACTTTTAGCTCTACAAGAGATAGTTGTGGACAGAGCAGAAGTTTTTCCCAGTTCTTTCAGAATCATTTTATATCCAGCCCAAATCACCCAGGCTATCTTTTTATTATTTATTTGCCTTCAGTTAACCCAAAGTCTCTTTAAAAAAATCATACATGTGTTGCCATTTATTTGCCTCTATGTGAATAGTACTAAGGATGACTAACAATTTTTTTGTTTTTACATTTGCAAGGGCCAGGCACCATTAAGCACTATACATATATGAACTCATTTTTCCCCTGAACAATCCTATAAAGACAACACCATAATTATCCCATTTTACAGATGAGAAAACTGAGGCACAGTGACAAATAACATGCCCAATGTTACATAGCTAAGATAAAACAGCAGCCTGGCAGTGAGCCTGTGCTCTTAACCACTTATCTATACTGCCTCTCAAGACCTAATCCGCCTCTGAAAGAAAAATGAATGTTGCTTTGTTGAAGCCAAAGCTGTTCATCAGCTAGTCAGACAAAGCAGGTCAGATTGTCCTGCCAGCGAAATGTCCTGGGAGAAATTGTCCTGTCTGGGAACAAACCTGGAAGGAATTTTCCTTTCAAGGAAAGGAATACTTGATTTGATTTTACCTTTTTCCCCCCCTCCGTCACATCATTGGCAACCCCTTCCAATTTAAGGTCATCTGAAAATTGAATTAATGTTCTGTTTACCCCTTCTTTCAGGTAATTCAATAAAGACTCTGGGCTCAATCCTGAACACCTCACAGAAAATCTACCCATGCTCTAATAGATTAGCTCACATGGTGAAAGAATATTCAGTTTTGCATAGACAAGCTTTGATCTGTATTATGTAGTGTCCAACAGGTGACTCCTCAGAATGTGTAGTTTAATGCTTTTCTTACAACACAAAACACTGATTATAAATGTGAGCCTTATCTCTTTTTTTTTCTCTCTTACCCATGTTTTCGAGTGATCCACTCTAGCTCCTTTATTTTTTCCCGATAATTTTTAGAATACCATTATACTGATCATCAAGAAATCCTTATACATTGTAAATTCGGAGTCCAACTATTTCCTTAAAATTACATGGAGGAAGATCATGAAAAGGAAGTGAGGTTTTTAAGTTCTCTTACTCAACATGCTTACACATCAGTTCCTTATATTCAGGGATAGTAAGACGCTATTGATTATTCTAAAGCCAAGTATTTGTGCTAAGTGACTGCGTGGTCTGCAGGTCTGTGGAAGTGTAGCAATATGCTGAAAACAAACAAGTCTGGAGTCAGACTGCCTAAGTTTTCATCCTCATCTCTGTCTCCTAACTGTGTGACCATGGACAAGTTACTTACTTTCTCTGGGCCTCAACATCTTAGATGTAAAATAGAATTAATATTTCTAAAGTTATTGCAAAGACTACTTTAATTAGTATAGGTAAAGTATTAGAACAGTGTCAATAATCTGGAAAGGCCTGTATAATATTAGCTGCTATTTTTGTTTTTTGTTGATGTTGCTCTTACCTAGGAAAAAATTGCTTTCCTTGTCACTACGAGTTATAATATTCTTAATTAACACATATTACTTTAGTTCATCCCAGAAGATTCAAATGGTTCATTCATTATGATACGCTTTTAGTTCTTTCTATAATATAATTTTTGCTTGTTGAAATTTATGATTAATTTATAACCAGGTCATGGGAGTTTCTGTCTCTTATAGAATGTTTTGATCAGATGACACTGAAAAAGAATCTAAACAAAGATGTCTTCATTATTTTTCTTTGCTTTTAAGAGTGACTCTTAATGCTTTCTTTAAGTTAGAATATTTTAAAATTCTTATTAAATTTTAAGGAGGTTATTTTATTTATGTGTAAATATAGGAAAAGAAGGACACACTGATAATGTATGCTCAGATATATTAAGCAGCCTGCCCTGTACCCCCTCTAACATGTGTATACTGCCATCTGCTGGAAAGAACTTTTGTACGACATTTAGATACTATTCTTTGAAACAATGTGTCAAATGGTTTTTCGCACACTTCTTTATTTGATAATTTAAACTACATCTTTCATTCAGCTGAGATTAAACAAGTTTCAAGTATAGGAGTTTGAAGTCCCTTTCATTGAAAACTAAGGGGGCTGTTGTATTTCTTGCTCTTTTCAGGTAAATTATGAAAATGCATCCACAAATCTTTAAAACTGCTTTCGTGGATAGGTGGAAAGACACTAAAGTTCTTTGTGTTTTGCTGAGGACAGTTGTGTGGGTTTTTGTTTGATTTGACCAACCCTGTGAAACAGGCAGAGCAGGTCCAATTACAATTTGCCAGTGAGGCTCTGAAGGCTTATGTAACCAACCCAAAGTAGCTCCCTTTCTTGGTGGCATAGCTAGTGCCAGAATCCACGTCTTTAATTATCTTATCCTAGGGTGTTTACTGTTTCTTCAATTCTTAACCCATTTTATAGGTCTCAAAGTTATGAACACATTGTATCCTTTAGTTTATAAGGCCTGGCAAGATGGAAAGCATCCAAATTATTAAGTACCTTTTAAATGAAAAATGTATAGGAAACAACCTTTTTTAAACTTTGAAAAGCAAAATAATAAGTGACATCCAGTGCTCTGCACAGACACCTAATATTTGTTTATTTGTCACACTGAAAGAACACTTTCTGCTATGTATAAATATCATTGCCTTATATTAGATTATTTCTACCCATTATTTATACCCTGTGACAGTTTCACAAATGTGTGCTGACTCAGAACATTCCATAATTGATTTTGGTTTCTACTGGACCACCCTGTTATGTAATTAGACTGGCATAATATTGGCATTTGTTAAATAATACTTTCCTTTGGGTAACGGTAAATTTGACTTTTTAAAAAGTGTCCTTTCATTCCATCATTTCATAATGTAATATTGCCACTGAGAGCATGAGTTTTGTCCATTATACCTTCTTTAGACCGTACTGATTTAAAAACTTACCAAGTAAACTGAATTTACTAGTTTCAGGCAGTTATATGTATAGCATACTGGCTCAGATATCACACATTATTTGTCATTATTATCACCTTTCCTTCATTTTATGACTCTTAAGATTTTCTGATGTAGGCATTTCCTATAATATTTAAAAGTATTGCTTTTCTGCTATTCTGCAGGGCTATAAGGGCCTTCCTCCCTCCAACACCTCTCCTCCAAAAATTAACTCAGTTTCCTTAAAATCCAACTACTTTAGTTTTACATTTTATTGTTCCCCTATGTTGTGTATTTGCTAACATTGCTTTCAACTTTCTTTATTTATTTTTACATTCAATGCATTTACATTTCAGCTACAATTAAGCTAAGTACACATTATGACTTCGTGTGAAGCCATGTTGTTAATTTGAAACAGCTGCCTTATGAGAAGTGTCTTGGACTGTTCATGAGTCTCTGCGTGAACATGTTAGTCACAGGCCTGGCTTTGGACTTTTTACTTGTATTAGAACTATAATTTTAGGAATTTCCCTATCAGATAATTAATGCAGAAGAGGAGGGGTGATTCAGTCTTCACTCAGGCCAAATGAGGTGGGGGATAGATAAAAGAAAACTGCCCATGACCAAAAACCTCATAAGAAATCGTAGATTTTTGCCCAGCATTGAGTTTTTCCTTATATTGGCCTGAAATCTACCCCTTTCATAGTGTTAGCCCACAGTTTTTGTTTTATTTTCTGTAGATACATAAAACAAATTGAACCCCTTTTCCATATGGCAGCTATTAAGTCTTCTTTTGAGGCCTTTCTTTTCTGCTTCCCACGCTGTAATGTTTTTTCATGTTCCTCTTCCCTTCTGACTCATAAAATGTTTTAGTAATTTGTTTGTGTGAATTAAACCTTTTCATTCTTACCCCATCTCTGTGAGGTAGTATTCTTATTATATCCGTTTGATGGAGGCTCTGAAAGATGAATGCGCACGTGAATGAGGGGTTGAACCGAGATGCCCTGAGACTCTTAGTGTCTGGTGTCAGGCTCTTAGTCACTGTGTCTCCCCAGTCATTCTTTGTGTGACATAGTTTCTGGGCTCCTTGCTCTTTGCTCCATCTGGGTCCATTCATGTTGGCCACCACCTCTCTGTAAGACAGCACAGACAAAATGAACTGAATACTTCAGGTGTGCTCTGGGCAAACAGCGAGACAACTCGGGTGGGAGCTACCCACCCGCTCTCTTGTGCAATGGAAGAGCACACTGCAGATTATTTTCATTCCTTGGCTTTTCTTGATTAATTTGGGGCCCATCACTCTATGCACATGTGTGCATTTGTGACTGTGTGTCCATGTACAAACATGCATTTTTCCACTTACAAGGACTCTACGTCTTCTCTTGTTAAACAACACCTTGTCATTTTATATATACTAGCTTCATCAGATCTTTCACCTCCATCTTAGCTGTTCCCTTTTTACCCTTCCACAGTCAGTAAGTGTGCCTTAGTCTATGTTTAAGACCTTAATTTTTGAAGGTGTTCTGTGCACTCCCATTAGATTCTTGAAACATCTCATTTGAGATTTTTAGTCAGTTTCTTGGTCAGGGTGGCAATTCACAATTTAATAATTCATGAATTTTTTTTTAGAGCATTCAGTCATTCTTGAGTTATATTTCTGTTCAAGCCTCTCTATATGAGATTATGCCTATCTTTTCTCTGTGAGTTTTAAACTTGCTTTGTTTACGTTGTAAACCGCCTGATCTCATGTTGAATTGCAGTTGGGTTTCCCATCCCTCTTTTAGTCATTGTGACAAATGTTGCATCCCTGTTCCTGGGAGCAGCTAAGAATTTTGTAAGCTAGCCAGATAACTTGACCTTTCCCATTCATGCAGTTTACTAAGCAATCCTTATGCTCCCTGACTTTTCACCAGCTTAGTCAGAAGATACAGTGACCATCCATTTTAGATTCATATCTGCCAGTAATTTGCTGTGTGTTTTGCAAGTCAGTTAATCTCTACAGTCTTTATCTTCTTCACCTTTGTAAATTCATGAGGTTGCTTTAATTCTAACATCTATGAGTTTAAAGTATTCCAACTCAACTTATAGAAATTGTATCATAACTTTAAAACTAAATACAAAGCAGTAACACAATGTTGCATTTCTGAGCTATACCCAGGGCTGATACTCATCTGATATATGCGCTCATGCAATCACCATACTGAAGGACTTCTATGCAGTGGACTTCTAAATAATCATTGCTTCAGTGGCTCCACGGGTTAGTGGGTAGCAGGGGGAAGAGCAGGAGGCGCTGGGAAGGCAACCCACTTACTGGCCTGCAGGTAGACCACCACCACTCCTGCCTGCCAGCTCTATTCCACTCACTCCTCCAACCAAACATAGGACTCCTGGTGGTGACATGGGATCCCTGGAAGGCAAATGCCTGCTGTCTCTTTTCCTGAGTGGATGAAGTCACTCACAGCTAGAAGACACTTAGCCAGAGTCACTTGCTTGTGGCTACTTTTGGTGTATGCTGCATGTGGAATATAGCACATGTGGACAATTTATAATACTATAGTTTAGTGAAGCCCTTTGAAAACATACTTTCTATGTTCATGGTACTGTAGCATTTACAAGATCAGTAATTCACATATCCAGAAACAAAGATAAGGGAAAGTGATTTCATTTTAGAGTTCAGTATAAACTAACTTAAAAAAAAAGTGATTTGACTCTAGTACTTGTGATTACATGGCTAATCCCTGAAATGCTGTGCACCTCATGAAATCCTTTGTGTTGCCTTTCTTTTACCAATTATCTGCTTTGTTTCTAGGTGAATGAAATTTACCATGATGAGTCCCTTGGAGTACATATAAATGTGGTCCTGGTGCGCGTGATAATGCTGGGTTATGCAAAGGTAAACTATCTTAAAGTACTTGAACTGTGAACATTATGGACTGGGTTAGCAAGCAAAAGATAAAATTGCTCAAGATATGTCTCACATAGACCCCAGTTGCTCTAAATTGAGGAAGAGAAACTGCTGCAATGAATGGAGACCTCCAGATTGGACCAGATAATGATTTTGTGTTGGTACCATTTGCTTTGTTTACCTGTCTAATGGAGTTGTAGATAGTTATCCTGACCATAGGCATTTGTATGAATAAGAATGAATGGATACCATTATGAGGAAAGAGGATTTCCTTAGTCTAGTGTTATCATCAAATGTGTGACTCATTTATTTATTCAAAACATTTATGTTGAATGCCTACTATATGCCAGACACTTTATAGGAGCTTTGAACATATCAGTGAAGAAAAATAACCAAAGATCCTTGCCTTCTCATGATTTGTTAAAAGCCATATTATACATGTATATCTTTCAACTTAGGAAAAGTAAAACACACTGAATATTTTTCATTTGAAAGAGCTTTAATCCTTTGAAAACAAAAAATTGGATCAAAATGTACATGGTACGCATGTCATGTAATGCAACTAACTTCAGCTATCTGTAAAAGACAGTAGGGCTGTCCTGCTGGCAGTAGCTATGCCCCTATCTTTGGAAATAATGAAATAGATGAAGTGGTTTCTCTCTTTGAGGAGAAAACAGGGGGAGTGACTAACTTGGCAGTTTTCTTGATGTTCAAAATCACACGTTCTTCTCCCATAATTAATCCTCCTGATTATGAAATACTAATGAAATTATGCATTTAGCAAACAGGAAATATCCATGTGTTTGCATTTCATTATGTATTTAACATCTGTTCTTATCATTTCTGGTGAGAGGTGTCACTGATCTTTAGTTTATCAGAATAAACCTGACTAACTTTGTACACTAAAACTGAGTACAATTCAACTCCAGCTGGAGAAATTAACAGCAGTCAGTCAGTTGTTAATCGCTTGTTTGGAGAATGGCCAGCATATAACCAACCAGGCTAACTATTCATAATGTAAACACTGATAGTAACATTTGCTGAGATATAACAAAACCCTCAGCCTGACAGTCAGGTAGGGACTAATTTTAGGTTCCAAGTTAAATTTCTCACTCCTTCAGAATTACTTTAGAAAGTGGGTACTGGTTCTTGGAGGATGGACCCTTTTCCTTCCCAACTTTTAACTCCACCATGCCAAAGAATGTTAATCCATCTACTCCAACTGCAAGATAAGAGTACTCCCTTCATCATCACTGTGTGGTTAAAAGAGGGTAGTTGTTTTTTCAGTGTGAGGTTTATATAATTTGAACACTCTCCATAAGTAAAAGTTTAATCAGCTTTGCCAGCTCATTGAAGAACTTATGTTCTTTCCATATGTTGATTAATTCTGGCCATATATATACTTAACTAAAGATCTTTCACTTTTAACAGCTCTGGATGAAAGTCTTATGCTAGAATCTGGCCCTCTATTTTTGTTCTTAATATCAATGAAACTAAGTCTAAACTGAATTAGGAAGTATTCAGGCTGTGAGAATTCTTACCCCAATGATTAATACTGAGTTCCCTCGCAAGAACAAACCTCAGCATCACATATTCCCATAAATGGTGCATATCACCTTCACACAGGTAGTGCTGATCATCATAACAATATCCTTCATGGGCATTAGAATTCCCAAATGAAAGTAGATATATTTTAAAAGCCCCAAATAATATTTTTGAACATTATTTAAATACTGTAATCCTAAATGTCAGCTTCAGAGAGAGTTATTTAAGGAGGCCTTTGGGAAAATGTTATGTATGTCTTGCACATATCGTTTCCTCTTAGTCCATCAGCCTCATAGAAAGGGGAAACCCATCCAGAAGCTTGGAGAATGTGTGTCGCTGGGCTTGCCAACAACAAAAATCTGATCCCAACCACTCTGAACACCATGATCATGCAATTTTCTTAACCAGGCAAGACTTTGGACCTGCCGGAATGCAAGGTATTTCCATTAATATGTAGAAGAAAAACTTAAGGGCATGATATTCCCAAGTAATCCTCAATCGAGGAGTCTGTTCAAATATTCAGATCACCACCACTTTCCATGCATGAGCCAAGCATACATTTGATGTCTCTTGCTTCCAGTGACTTCTGTGAAATTCACAATGTTAAATGCTGCTTAAGTACTATAAAAAATTATACTTACCTTTTAAATAATGATTGCACATTTGGGGTATGGAGGGGGTGCTGTAAAATGCAGTGTGATTTCTAGTTTGGAATGGGAAAGGAGATGCCATGAGAAATGATTGATGCCAAAGAGCTTCCTTCCAAAGTCAGCCAACATTTATCTAATAATTCTGATGGAAAAAAGTAGACTGACAAGTTTCTTTTCAACATTGATGGAATTTAGGGTTCCCTGCAACAGTACTATGGTATGAGGGACCATTCACTAAAACAGAGAGACAGGGTGTACTTGGTGGGCAAAACAGAATGGCAACTGGGGCCCATTTCTACCAGTAGGAAAGAAGAAAATGCAGACCCTATGAATCTTTTTAGAGACCATTACCTGTGGCTTTCCCAAGAGAATGTGGCACAATGCTAGCGGTGAAATAATACTGCCTCTGTTTCCTGAAAAGCTTTTTTCTAGGCAAAGGTCCAGTAGTGATTCTTAATGGGTTTTCTCATAAAATGAAAATAAAAGTAATTGTTATTCTCTACAGGATATGCTCCAGTTACAGGCATGTGTCATCCAGTGAGAAGTTGTACCCTGAATCATGAGGATGGTTTTTCATCTGCTTTTGTAGTAGCCCATGAAACTGGCCATGTGTAAGTCACTGTTGACATAAAGCAAAAAAAGTTCTTTTTCTGTTTCTCTAGTATTGTTCACACTTTGGGCAGAGTGCATGCCAGCATGCAACTTTCTTCCTTTGCCAAGTGTGAGGAGCCGAAAACAGTGGAGAGGTCATGCACTGAAACTAGATAAGTGACTCTGGCTTGCAGAGACACCCCTGCACTTTTCATAACTATAGCATATGAAAGGCATTTCTGTCAGATTATTTTCTATTTTACAGTTTCTGTAACTCCCCCACAAAAGCCACATTAACTTAAAAAAATACGTATTTCCCTCTATTCATTTTCAAAAGAAATTAAGCAAGAGCCATGGCCTCTAGGATGCTTAGCAGCGAGGTCTCACTCTGTTTTCTAGGTTGGGAATGGAGCATGATGGACAAGGCAACAGGTGCGGTGACGAGACTGCCATGGGAAGTGTCATGGCCCCCTTGGTGCAGGCAGCGTTTCATCGCTACCACTGGTCCCGATGCAGTGGCCAAGAACTGAAAAGATATATTCAGTATGTCCCCTTCGGCATGTCATGAGAAAGTTTATGTTGTAGCAGAAATACAAGCATGAAACTGACTCCTAGGACGTTGGTCATAACAAAACTCCTGGTGAATGAAAAATAAAAGTTGTGCAAAAAAATGTCTTCTTATGACACAGAGCTTTTGGCACGATGATTCCATAATATAATCATAATATTTTAAGCCATAAACTTGGAATTTAAGTGAATTTTCAATTGTGATTTCCTTTTAGTAAATTCTTTATGGACTCTCTGAGGATGGGGAGAGGCTGGTCACATGATACCTGCATAGTGTGCCATCTGTACACTCTAGCATAGGGGTCAGGCTCTGCCCTGCCATACCATGTTGGGGTTTAGCTGGGGACATGAATAAAGCTGTCACAATTCTACGCACTCCTAAATGATGTTTGTTTTATTTTCTTGGGTTGAGTAAGGATGATGTCCTTTGTCTAAATGGAACTGAAACCCAAACCTTAAAAGATGTGCTGTTGTGACCTTGCTCTGTGAGCTGAGGAAATTCCAGAGTATGTAACCTATTACATTTTCATTAGGATGTGATAAAAAAAAATGAACATTTAACTACATGCAATATTTTTCTTCCTACAGTTCCTATGACTGTCTCCTTGATGACCCTTTTGAACATGATTGGCCCAAGCTCCCAGAACTTCCTGGAATCAATTATTCTATGGATGAGCAATGTCGCTTTGATTTTGGGGTTGGTTACAAAATGTGCACTGCGGTATGTTACTCACAGTCAATTTAGATTTTGCATCTTGAAATCTATTAGCATTTTGAAATTTACAGTTTCAATAGTGAAAGTATATCTATCAATGATTTTGTGTTTGCTATGTCACTACATGCTGAAGCTAAGTGCTTTAAATGTACTATCTTACTTAATCATTGTGACGGGCTAGAAGGGAGATGGTGTATTTTTATTTTACAGATGAAAAAACCAAGGCTTAGAGAGATTAAGCAACTTGTTTAAATCACCCACCCGGTAAACTGGGGAGCTGGACATGGAAACCAAGGTTGTCAGGTTCCAGAACTTTATGCTCTGTTGCTCCCTTGGTTTCTGTGACTTTCAAAGATGACTTTTAAACCTGAGATAGGCAGATGGTCATTAACTTGTAGGCCAGGATTCCATGTAGCTGTGCCCACAGAAAAGGACTGTGCTCGTATATTCTCATCTGAGAGTTACATGTGTAGTGTGAAGGTCAGAAATGTGGATTCCATAGTCAGAATGCGTGAGCTGTCAGAGCCTGGATCTGACACTTACTAGAGGTGTGACTTTGAGCACCTTGTTTAATCTCTCTGGCCTAGTTTCCTCCTGTGAAAAATGTGAGTAATCATAGTATTTATCTCACAGATTTGGTATCAGGATTAAATTTGATAATGTAACTAAAGTGTTCAGCAGAATCATTAGGCAAATAGTGAATGATCAATGAAATCTAGGAAAGTCAGTTTTCCATGTAGCTATACAGATTAGAGGTATGTTTCATTAAGCTTCCAGAGTTGAACTTTAATAGTTCATAAATATAAAAAAAGAAAGGAAGGGCTTTGTTTACATTGGGAGTAAGCTTTATGTGTTAGAGCAAGAAAAATAGTATTTCATGTTACCAAAGAGAAGTTGATCTGCGGTTGGAAGTCTTCCATATGTAGATTCCTAAAGTCATTTGGTCCATCTATAAGCTGTACAGTCAGCTCCTAATTGCCTGCATTAATGCTTTAGACCTGAGAATCCTAAAGCTTTGGCTCAATGTTGTGGAAAAGTACAATTTGTGCATTAAGTAATAGGTATTAGAACAAAAAACCAAGGTCCAAAATGAGTACTCATTTTAAAAAGCTATGACCATAAGGCTTTGGGTAATTTATGTTATAGAAAAAAATGTGGATAAACTGGTCTTTAAGATATATATATATTTTAAATTTATCTGAAGAAAATAAATCCTATCTTTTACAACATGGATGGAGCTAGAGGGTATTATGCTCAGTGAAATAAGCCAGGCAGAGAAAGACAAGTACCAAATGATCTCACTCATTTGTGGAGTATAACAACAAAGCAAAACTGAAGGAACAAAACAGCAGCAGACTCACAGACTCCAAGAAAGGACTAGCGGTTACCAAAGTGGGGGTTTGGGCAGGGTGGGTGGGGAGGGAGGGGGAAGGGGACTAAGGGGCATTATGATCAGCACATATAATGTAGGGGGGTCACGGAGAAGGCACTATAGCACAGAGAAGACAAGTAGTGACTCTATAGCATCTTACTACGTTGATGGACAGTGACTGCAATGGGGTGTGGGGAGGGGGACTTGATAATATGGGTGAAGGTAATAACCACAATGTTGCTCATGTGAAACCTTCATAGGATTATATATCAATGATACCTTAATAAAAAAATATATCTAAAGAATGGTAAGAGTTTGCAGTTAGAAAGAGAGCAGACACATAAAGAGCACACACAGATACGTGCACTTAAACAGACATTTGGATATTATAATGTGGTATTTCAGGAAAATAAAAAGCATCTGTAACAGTGAGACAACTAAAATTCTAATCTGGCTCTGTTGCTCCCTTTCTTGTAGCCATAACTACAGCCTTACCTTGTAACCCGTATTTCTCAGCCATGGAATGCTGTGAGAATCAAATGCATGTACAAGCTACATGAATGTACTATGTATTTTGTTATACCTGCAATGCCTTATTTTACATAGAAATCTGACAAAAATTTTCTGCTTTTAGTCAGCTCATTATAATGGGCATTTTTATTATTTATATCTGACTAGTTCATCCTAGGGATGCAAAGAAGTCATTTTGATGGCTTGAGAGCTGCAAACCATCATGATAATAACTTTTCATATTTAAAGTGGTAATAATTGCTGTTTTTAAAATTTCAATATTGTCTATTTGAAAAACAAAATAAAAATAAAAATGACATGCAGGAATATTGAATGCCATCCAGAGAATCCCAAATTATTTTTTATCATTGTTAGAAAAGCAGAATAAAAGTGTTCTGTCCTTGGAATTCTTAGGCAGAATTTTTTTCTTAACATGCCACAACTTCAACTATTAACTTGAAATTAAAATAGCCAAGAAATGTGACATGAAGAAGCTGTACAGAAGATTCATGTGTACATGTCATGCCATCTGTATTTCAATGAGATTTTGATTCTCTCTCTCTTCCAGTTCCGAACCTTTGACCCATGTAAACAGCTGTGGTGTAGTCATCCAGATAATCCCTACTTTTGTAAGACTAAAAAGGGACCCCCACTTGATGGGACTGAATGTGCTGCTGGAAAAGTGAGTATCTATTTAGACAATGAAGATTTAAGATATACTGAATAATAATCATTTTTAATAGCCTGGAAAATTATGAACATAGCTGTGTTGTCATTTTTATGAAAACCACAGTACATGGAGTTTCATTATGATAATGTGCTAACATCGTTTCCTATGGCTGCTGTTAACAAATTACCACAACCTTGGGGGCTTAAAATAACAGAAATTTATTCTCTATGGCTCAGTTCTAGAGGTCAGAGGTTCAAATCTGTTTCACTGAGTCAAAATCAATGTGTGGACAAGACCATATTCTCTCCAGAGACTCTAGAGGTGAATCTGCCTGGCCTCTTCCAGCTTCCGGTGGCTGCCCGTATTCCTAGACTTGCATTTGCACCATTCCAGACTCTGCCTCCGTGGCCACATTGCCCTCTAATTTCCATGTGCAAATTTCTCTGCCCTCCCTTAAAGGAGGCATGTGAGGGCATTTAGGACCCACCTGAATAACTGAGGATAACCTCCCATCTCAAAATTCTTAATTTAATCACATCAGTTTCTGCCATAACTGTTTTCCAAATAAGGTTAACATTTACAGATTCCATGAATTAAGATATGACATCTTTGGGACCACTTTTCAGCCTACTACTGATAGAATAGTAGCTAGCTATAGGAAGCAGCAGCTCAGCTCAGAATATCTGGCCCCTGCTAATGGGATTTGATTTACTTGCTGGCGTCCAACTCCTTGTGAAAGTTGTCCAGAAATAAAGTCATGTGAACGTATGCAGAAGATTTGGCCTTGCTCCTTGGGGAGAGATGCCCAGAGGTTTTAAATCTCAAGTTGTGTAGTCAGGATTGAACGCTCAGAAAGTGGCCAGATGCCAAGCTACACTACTTATAAGGGGAAAGATCACCAAACCCAAAACAAAGGCATGTTAAGAACTAAAGCTGAGGGGCCTTGACTGGTTTGGAAATAAGATATTGTAGACAGGACCAAAACCTGGGAAAAAAGTATTATATAGCTTTTAGTTCTTTTAAAGCCTTTTTAAAGCTCTATTTCAAATGCGTATAAACTGTACTTGCCATTATTTGTGTTCATATTTTGTTAGACACTGTGCTATCCACTTTACAGTGTGTGACTCTGGAAAAATTCCGCATTACAAACTTTCAACTAAAAAAATGAGCAATGAGTTGATTCATTTTTGCCTAATGAAAAAGAAACCCCATAAATTAACTCTGAACATCCAACTTGTCTAAATATATTTATGTTTCACTGAAGTTTACCAAGGTTGAGTGTTAAGGAATACTTGTATGTAAGATTTTAAAAAGGCAGGTTAAAATGCTGAAACAAAAGAATGAATACCTTTCGAGCAGCTGACTTATCTCTCAGAATAATTGTGAATGAAAATTTTGAAAAGTATGTAGAAGTGCTTTGAAAATTATATGTTTTAGATATGTAATGTTAATTATTTTCTAAGTTAAGTTATATACTTTCCATTTATTTTGAAAGGGAGCATACTGCCCTCAAAAAATCCTGAGAAGATACATGAGGAAGGAAGAGGGTAGAATAGCATCTACTGTGCATTTGAGTGCTCACCTCATTCTTAGTGGGTGGTTGATACAATAAATGTTATCATTTGAAAACTTGGCTGAGTGAATGTTACTTTTTCATTTTAATTTTATACTTAAAGATACAAGTCTAAATTATTCTTTGTAGAGGGCACCTTATTGTAATAATTGCTTCAGGATAATTTTAAATGCATTTTTCACCAGCAGGGGACAGGGGTCTGTGGGGTGGGTGGTGACAAAGAAGAAATTAAGTCCTTCAGTTGTGTAACAACTTCAGCTTAACATATGCACGGATTTCATAATTGCTTTTTGTCATTTTCCGAAGTGGTGCTACAAGGGTCACTGCATGTGGAAGAATGCTAATCAACAAAAACAAGATGGCAACTGGGGGTCATGGACCAAATTTGGCTCCTGTTCCCGGACCTGTGGAACTGGTGTTCGTTTCAGAACGCGCCAGTGCAATAATCCAATGTGAGTATAACTCCTGTAATTGTGATTATTTGGGGACAGACCAGAAAATGATTCAATACCATGTTACTAGTATTCTGTTTCATGAAGTACATGTACAATGCAGAATATGAAAAGTAAGCCTTTAAGTGTCAATTTTGAGTAAATCTCCATTTACCAAACTTTTGGAGAGTAGTCAATGGTAAAGATGAGAGGCTTGAATGAAGATTACAGATTTTTTAAGAAATTGCTGATGAGAAGAATGCAGGAGCTGAGCAGGGAAAGCTTGTCTCTGTGCCTAGGCACGGAGGCTGAGACCCACTGCCAGAAGCACAGTTGTCAGGGCGGAAGAGCACTGGGCACAGAGGTGCGCTCACTCTGGGATTAGAAGAGGAAAACTTCAGAGCAGGGCACCAGACAGATGGGAAAAGCCCACCAAGGAACTGTTGGGGGAAAAATTATCCATTTGTGCACTCTGACTAAATTTATTGAATCCCTCTTGTGTGCTCCACAAATTTTATTTTCTGAAGGAAAATAAGTAACTGAAATATTAAACTTAGGACATTCTTCTCTGTCTAGGGTTTAACATGTGAACAGAGAGAAAGGTCTCTCTCTCTTTGGCAGCAGGATGGCTCTGAGAATGTCTTCTATAAAGAATATCGAGTGTCACATACCTGTGTTCACAGGGCAAGATGATGGTAGTATTGAGACAGGGACCGTGGGTGTAGTCAGAGTAGGGTGAGGGCCTCTGGAAAAAGCAAGGCAGGATATTTGCAGTCAGAGCAATGTAACTACATGCAAGGAAACCTCCTACCAAAACTGTGTTAAACATTCAGCTCTAGAGTCATTCTTCAGTGAGATCAGTTGATATTCCCCAGATAAAGAAGAGTAGCATATGTTCTTTTTATGCTAATCATTTATAATCATGTGTAAGATTTACTTTAACATGCTAAAAAGCCCAGGCCTATGTGCTGTCTTTCCTCCTTCAGATCTGATGAAGTGATTTTGCAAACTGGGCAAACTAATTTAGCATGCAGGCCCAGCCATAAACAACACAGTAAAAGGCAAGAAGGATTCCACCTTAAAGATAAGATTGCATTTTAATACCCAAGAAGTTAAGACATTAGAAATTCTTAACTTACTCTTTAACAAACAATACCTCAGCCCACCTTGGGGGCTGAGTAGGTGGCCTTGTTTCATATGCCCCCAGACCAAGATGCTGGTATCTCAGGGAGAAATAATCAGAGCAGGAAGTTGCTTATATCAAGTTAATTCTAAATATCCTAGGACCACTTAATAAGTTCACACCACTAAGCATTTTTTCATGTTCTCGACAATCCTCAACTGCCTATAAAACCCCTTAGACAACGCACCAGCCAGGACTCTCTTGTCCCCTCCTGGCGTGAGCCAGGACCTCTGTCCTTTCACTATATCTCTAAATAAAAGCTTGTACCTTGCGCTCCTACCTTGAGGGTTTGTGAAGCTCATTCTTCAGCTTCGTGAACAAGAACCCTGGCATCAGTATTAGTGGAAGTAACTCTGTTTTAAACATGTTAACCCATTTAATCATCTGAATTTTTCTCTAAGAAAGATAGGATTATTATTTGCATTATATACATGAGGAAACTAAGTGAGGCACAGAGCTTTGGTCAAAGTTTCTTTGGGTTGCATTTGCATGATTTTTGCCATGGTGGAAAATATAATTTTCCTGAGTCTATAATATACATTTTTAAAATTTCCTTATATACTTCCACCGTACATTTAAAATATTCTATTGGAAAAGCTGATTTAAGTTGTTTCAGGTTCCCCCACTCCACCCCCCTCACCCTCCCACCCCTGCAGGGAGAGGATGGTGCTTTGGGGAAGAGACTGAAATGAGGAAGTATGAGTTCATTCACTTTGCCCTGGCAGCCCACAGTCTCTGGCTTTCTGCCCTTAAGCACTTTGTCTGCTGAGCTTCAGCTGCTGGACCAGAGCCAAAAGGCCTTTTTCAATGTTGTCTTTTCTTTAGGCCCATCAATGGTGGTCAGGATTGTCCTGGCGTTAATTTTGAGTACCAGCTTTGTAATACAGAAGAATGCCAAAAGCACTTCGAGGACTTCAGAGCACAGCAGTGCCAGCAGCGTAACTCCCACTTTGAGTACCAGAATGCCAAACATCACTGGCTGCCATATGAACATCCAGACTGTGAGTAGATGCCGCCTCCTTCCTGCTGTGTGGATGGCTGCTTAGAGTTTCAGCTTTGTCATCAACTCTTGATCCCTTAACTCTTGATCCCTGCTTGGTAACTTAGAAAACTTAGTGCTTATAGGGGTACATCCTCCTAGGTTACAAAGAATAAGGCTAACACCCCTTTCTCTAGAGAAGAGAGAGTTGCCAGGAATGGTTCCTGGCAAATAGCGCCACCATCACCACTACTGAAAAGCCCATTGGGGGAAAAGCAGTGTACCGCAGAGATGCTGAGTTTCCTCCTTAAACTGAAATCCCTCTACTAGGAAATGCATCTGGAAATTGTGATCTTTCCTTTCTAAATAACTTGAGAAAAATTATTTAGCACTCTGAGTGTCACTAACACTAAATTGGTTCTGAATTAAAGTTTACTGAAGAGCTGTGGTTAAATCTGGGGATGGCCATACAACCAGTTCTTTTAAAAAATGGGTCAGAAACAAGAAAAAGACTATTATTCAATAACAAAAGGCACCTCATAATCCTTTACTTGTGTACTGTACACTAGTTATTGAAAAATTCACTTGGAAATTTCCTTTTAATGTTTCACTGCGACCCCTAAATTTTTGCTTAAGTATGTTCAAATGGGAACTTCTTTCCCTATTTCCTATTTGGATGAATAAAAGAAAATAGATACATGATTATTGTGTGATATAATACAGTGCTGAGTTCAGTTTAAAAGTTGTCTCAAAGGAAAAATACATCCATGTAGGAATAATTCAAAGTTGCAAGGCATTAAGAAGAAATGCATTGTTTTTATCCATTTTGGTTAAGTGAGTCATATAAATTATATTAAAGTTAATTAATGATACCTTGCAAGAGGCAAGACCTATACTACACCACTGGGTCAAACAAAAGAGAAATGCTTTTAACATTCTAAGTGTCACTAACACTAAATTGATTATGAATTAAAGTTTTTGAAGAACTGTGGTTAAATCTGGGGTGGTCTTACAACCACGATGCCTGGAACAGTCCCAGTTTATACCTGTTGTCCTTAATAAAATCCCTTTTCACTATCAGAAATATCACCATTTAGATGAAGTCATGTGATCACCCTACTTAAACAAATGTGCCAAATATACATACTTCTCCCCTACTCTTTATTTATTTACATACTATCTTGTTTTTAGGAAAACACATTGAAATTTTATATTTTAAAAATAAAATTACAATACAGTTCAAATATGCCATTTTATATAAATAGTTGATTAATCCTCCATCTTATGCAGCCAGGAAAAGATGCCACCTTTACTGTCAATCCAAAGAGACTGGAGATGTCGCTTATATGAAACAGCTGGTGCACGATGGGACTCGCTGCTCTTACAGAGACCCGTATAGCATCTGTGTGCGAGGAGAGTGTGTGGTGAGTTTGATCTGCTTCCCCACAGCTGTAGCAGTCCTACTTTTACTATCATTCATCTGCATATTTTCAAAAAATTCTCTTATCTGGGAAATCACATTCTAACAAGAATCTATGACTAATTTAGTAGCTACACTAAATTTGGGAGAAATTACAGTTAATAAAATCAAACTTTGGCCCTTGGCAGAATCAAGATGTAAACATAGTTTTCCTAATTTCCAGCCAAATACCTTTGCTAAGTTACTCCTATGCCTCCAGGTTGGGAATACAACAACTTGGGGGCAATGCCTTTTCCTTGAATAGTTTACTATCACCCATCTACTATTAAAATACAAAGTGTTTAATAAAATTTAATGCTAAATATGTCTTTCTTTTAAAAGATAATGGCAGCTTCTCTTTTTCCCTCTCTTGCCTTCCATTTGAATCTAAGTTTAAACACTGAATTCTGCATGAGGACAAGTAAAGCTGTAAACATTTTTGGCCTCATTTAATTTCTTTTTTAAAAAATGCAGTTTATTTTCTTGTTCATGTTTACAAGTTGAATTGATATGAAATTTTCCTTATTAACTAAAGCTCCCACCATAGCTAGTGCATTACATGGTATGTGTTGTTATTGTTTTCTCTGCTCACTTTTATCTCAAATTTACGAGTGCAGAGGCATGTCATGTAACACCTGTCTATACTGATGTACATTAAGGACTTGCCCAAGTTTTGAAAACCTTCAGTAGCTCCCCGTTAAATTAGTGTGAAAATGTAAACTCTTCCTGAGTGACCTTCCTAATCTTTCACAACCAGTGCTTTGCAAATATTTGACCACTTCCCTGCCAGACGACACTACCCTTCCATTGGTTTAACTATTCTTCTCTGAGCCCCTTTTCCATGACCATGCAACTTCCATGGCTCTGTTTTAATCCCTCGATTCCTCAAATCCTTTCCACAGGACTCAGTGAAAATCTCCAGCACTTCTGTGGAGCTTTGTTGCACATCCCTAACCAACTTGTAATATTTGTGTGAATGTGCAACCCATTATTTTAGTATGCATCCTCATAAATATGAATGCACCAAGGGAAAAGCACCAGCTTACTTTTTGTCTTGTCCACATCAACTCCAATATCTGTACTTGATAAATATCTGATGGCTATGTCTATGTGTGATGGGGTAAATATTTCATCTGACTGTACCTAGAGTACAAGTCATTTGATTCCATAGCATTCTTTAAAAGACTAAGATATTAAAAATGGGAGCTAGAGTGAAAAGTTGATGCAGGCTGCCTGACTGCACTTATGATTAAGCAAACGGTTCGTCATTCTTTAGGATGCTGACCTCTACTTGTCATATTATAATCAGACACATTTAACATTTTCTCTCCCCAGAAAGTGGGCTGTGATAAAGAGATTGGTTCTAACAAGGTTGAGGATAAGTGTGGCGTCTGTGGAGGAGATAATTCCCATTGTCGAACTGTAAAGGGGACATTTACCAGAACACCCAGGAAGCTTGGTAAGATGAGGTCTCTCTTGAATTTACTATCCTTCTCTACGGTTTGTACTGTTTGAGACTTCTGCTTTTAGGAATACAGAATTTTCTCTATCAACATAACAAAAAATTAACTGCTGATATGAGTACTTTTTAAGGAAATAGTTTAAAAAAATCTTTAAATTCATACTGCATAGCACCCACCATGAGAAATTATCTGCTAAATTTAGGTGAGGAACAAATAAAATTGATATCAGTTATAACAGGGAGGTAAAATGTTTTATTCTGTATTTTTAATAAAATATATTAGACCTAATTATCAGAATTGATGCTTATTTTGAATTTGCTATTACACGTAAACTTTTTATCAGAAGTAAAAAAAAAATCACGTAACTTAGAATACAACTTTTAAAATATTACATTTGTTTTACTTCTCTTTTTTAGAAGTAAACAAGTTTATCCTACTTATAAATCTGTGAATCCAGGATCCATATTTCTCATAGATTTTAAAATTTTTTATTAAGCAAAATTGAGGTGCAATCAAAAAATAACCTGAGATACAACTGCTTATGCATATGAACTTTTGTCATATGCATAGGCATATGCATATGCTTGTCCTTTTTACACAGTGACTGGGACTTAGGCATACAATGAGGTTCAACAGATGGGAATAAAAGCACAAATAATATGCAAAATTAGTAGTTTCATAATTATTCATCGGAATTTTCCTAAAAGATTTGGATACAAACATTTATTACTGAATTTTTTTCTAACATGTAACAAATACTATTTAGTTATTCAATAACTTGAATAAACTGTTTCTGGGAATTTGACATTTAAAGATAAATTTGATGTGATGCTTCCCTTGAGAGGTTTCTCTACATCATCTACACAGAGTTCGCATTGTATCTTAGAGAATGACAGAAAAGAAAACAAAACAAAACAAAAAGGAAGAAAGAGATGTGGTTCACTTTGAGCACACTGTCATGGTGGTAACTGTCCCTTTTAAAATAAAAGAAAGTATAAGACAGTCTTCATCCAAATGGAATAATTCGCTTTGTTCTTTCACTCCCATTAGACCTCAGCTACCCAACTCAAGCCAGTTCTCACTTATCAGCTTTGCTCTTTGACACACTTAGGGGGACTTTATTTTAATGTGTTTTTCCCAGGCATTTCTACTCTATTGAGCTACTAGTGTCTTTGTTATTCCTGTGTGAGAATTTACTATGTTTTGTACTTTTAAAATTATTAAGAAGCAAATATCATCACTTCTGGCTGCTCATGTTATTTTTATAAAGCAAACAATTAGAATTACACACATATTTATTACAGTAACATATAATTTTCTCCATCTTGCATAATTTACTGTGCTTTCTCTATTGGAGTTGTATATTATTCTTTTAAGTATAAAATAATTCATACTGTTTTATTTCCAGAGTGAATTAATCTAAGGAAAAAGGTTTTCCCATAACCATCCATTCTATATTATGTGTAAAATAAGGTAGTGTTACTACTTTCCAGATACCTCAAAAATTATGTTAACCCTGCAAATCAAGGTCAGAAGAACAGAAGAAAGCTTTCATCAGTCATACAGATTCCAGGGTTCAAAGATAACCTAACATCCATTTCTTTGCACTAATGTTGTCATCATAGTCATTCAATAGACTAATGAACCTTTTTCAACAGGGAAACATTTAAGCAAGAGGTGCCATAAAGAATTCAAGTTGCTGGAAAGTGAAATCTGCAAGTATTCACCTTCAAATCACCTCTATCATTTCTCATTCATGCTTAGTCTTACTTTCATTCATTGTTGACACTTTATAGGCATTAGCTGGCTGTTACAAATGCATTTTGACTTCAACATGTAAAATTACAGAACACATTTTATGTCCTACTTAATAAAATATACATAACTTATAGTATGGTCAATGAAACAGCAAGACTTTGATAACATGAAACCTTCACTAATTAAAGACATTCTATTTAAGGGAAGACGAGAGGAGCCTTCACTTTACCCAAAGGAGCTCGTAATATTTCTCTTGCTGAAACAAGGGAAGCTAAAAATGTACTGGGTAAGTTGTAGCAAACTGCAGAAAGATGGGCATCCACAAATGGCATCAAGCTGTTTTGCTGCATGTGGCATCTGAAGCACATTACTTCTAACCATTGCCTACTCAGGCAAACATGGCTTATGTCATGTATTGGACCTTACCCAGGCTCAGGTACTGAAAACTCAGACCCTAAAATGACTGCTCCATTTAGCAAAGACACTAAGAAGTATTATGAAAAAGTTGGGTTAATCTACCCACTGGTAGATAGATATTCATTGTCTAGATACAAAATGACAAACATGTGTCTTTTCAATTCCATCAGCAATTGTGTAGCTAAAACTGAATTTCTATCAAAACTTAGCCTGTAGTACATGAGTCGGATGTTTTATAATGTAAGATGTCAGTTGCACAGTCTCTCTATATTAATTTTTTGATGGGAATGAGATAAAACATCTTGATTTCTCTATTTGTTCAATTGTTGATTTATAGTTAGCATCTTAATTCTAAGTGGTCTTAAAATAATTCTTAGGACAAATACTAAGAAGATTTGTTATATATGACACTGATTATAATAGGATCAATAAATGCTTTTAAAACCCACATCAGCCTATTAAGCTTATTGGTATTATTATTTCTGAATTAGAAGATGAGATTAGAGTAAATGTAAAGCCAATGTACTATATACTTTGCAAACATTTTCCAAATGCTTTGGTCAAATCTACAACATAGATTTGAACACATTGCCATTATAAAATTCGTTTAAAGCTTTTAAAGTCAATTGCTGATCACAAGAAAAATGAAAGCTGCTCACTGATGTTTCTTTTGTAATTTCTTTAGAACAAAGCAGGCTTTTAAATATGAATATGTTTCATTAATTGAAAGCTCAGCTATCTATATTGCCACTTACACTTTTAAAATTATATAGAGGCAGATAAAATATCTCAAGAAGTTCACCAACTAAGTATACTAAGAATTGGCTCCATTTCAAAAGAGTGGGTAAGAAAGCTGAAACCACATAGAGGGACATAGGAAAGTGTAGCATTTGCCTGAATTGTTGACACAATTCATAGATCAACACAAGAAAAATGCCTAATAGCATGGAAACAGTATTAACTTTCTGTCCCATTTTAATTAAAAAAAAAGAAAATATTTCTTCTAATCTCATGCCAGATGTCACAAAGGCAACCAAAGCTTTGAAGTTAATTTCTGAAACTGCTTTCTGCAGTTTGTGGATGCCTTCTTCTGCGTGCAGGGGCAGTAAGAACCCAATGCTCGACTAACCATGGTCGTTGCTTTTGTTTTCTCCTTTGCTTCCTCCCATATTTACTACACATGCAAAGGGTACCTTAAGATGTTTGATATACCCCCTGGTGCTAGACGTGTGTTAATCCAAGAAGACGAGGCTTCTCCTCATATTCTTGGTAAGTGTTTCTGTCTGCTGGCTCTCCGTTAACATGCTCTTAAACATAGGAATGTCAAAGAAATCATATATATATATAGATAAATATATATGTGTGAAAATATGGGTATATATATATGTATTTGTATATATGTATGCATAGATATGCAAGATTCAAAATTATATATGAATGCATTATTATGTGGTTTTTGTTGGTCATTTCTTCCAACTGTTCTTCCTTTAAGAAATTTTCAAAAATAGAGCTTTAATTACTGGTAAAACTTGGGTTGGCTCATTACTACAGAGAGAAAAAAAATCGTTTGACAAGTTTATATTTGTTATGCATTTTTGTTCTGTATTAGGGGATGAGAAAAATAAATGTTAATAAAATGCACTAAATTAAGGAATAATATCAGACAAATTTGCCATATTTACATTGGCAGATTAGTTTTGATATTTTGATTGATGCCATACTATATGCCTCTCCTTACTTTTATTGCATTTTAAATTCTTTGACTGAAAAGCAACCACATATGAATTTTACTAGTCTAATGAAAACCTTTCCTAGTATCTGTTATGTGTCCAGTTTCTGACTGGCACATGCAGATCCATTTGCATGTCTGTTATAATTTCCAAAAGAAGATTCTTTTCCTCATTTATAAGAGGATCATTGTAGAAATGTCACTTTACAGGGGTTTTTATTCACAGTATACATATAAGTGCATATAACTTCCACATATTCTTGGACTTACTAAGGCACTAAGATTTCTGAGATAAGGCATCATCTGTCAACCCCATAAGAATTTGTAGCCAATTGCTTTTTTTTAATTTGTCACTTAAAAAAATGAATTGTTTCATGGTGTTTCATAGAATTTCTTTTTTTTACTATTTAATTATATTCACTACTGGATTCTGTAATAGTCTAGCAGTCAGCTATAATTGTTTTCCCATTAATTAAATTTCCTTATTTTTTTATCTTAGAATGTAGATTATTATCTTTGGGAAAATAATACCAGTTTAAAAATTCAAGAGGAATAAATGTATTTAAAGTTAATCATGTTTTCTACACATTTTCAGTAATGGTAATAACATGAAATTTCATTTTCTAACTCATCATTGTATGCTGAAAAACACTTCAGACTTTAAAATCCCATTTGTTATTTTTGATCCTTTAGCAAAAGCACTTTATTTTGTAATATATAGTAGATCTACAACACTTTAAGAATTCTATCACCAGTAAGCAGCTTTTTCTAGCCATATCAGTAGGGGATGTGGTCTTGGAATTTTACAGTCATAAAAAATGTTTGTTGGCCTAAAATTTAGTTCAACTATGTTGGTTACCTGTGAATATTTTTACTAACTTGAAAGAGATACACAGCACAGAAGCGATTATGTTATATGCCGTCTTAGTATAACTGGTTTGTATGAATTATTATAGAAGTACCATTTTTTCAAAATATTCCCAGCTTTCTGAGGAGATGTATAAGATAAGTGAGTTAGAAATTTACCCTCTTTGGCAATGTTTTCAAATGAGAATATTTGCTAATTTTTATCTCCTATTTAACCATCTTGCCATTGTTTTTGACCAGTTAGGAATGCTTCCTGAGGATTTTAAATGAAGGAAAGAAAGGGGAGTTAGATCAGAACTAATATGTATTTTAATTGCTTTGATGCTAATAAGCACCGTCTTTGATTTATAGGAGGGAATAGACTTAGTAGGGATCATCAAAGCTGTAATGTCATAAAATAAAATGTATGCGAGTTACTCATTTTCCTTCCTTTAGCTATTAAGAACCAGGCTACAGGCCACTATATTTTAAATGGCAAAGGCGAGGAAGCCAAGTCGCGGACCTTCATAGATCTTGGTGTGGAGTGGGATTATAACATTGAAGATGACATTGAAACTCTTCACACAGATGGACCTTTACATGATCCTGTTATTGTTTTGGTATGTGGCTTTACAGGCTCACTATGTAGTTGGTTTAGTTTATAATTTTATAATTAGTTTATCTGAAAACACTTCTACCTATAACATTGACCTATTTAGCTGCTTGCTTTTTATAATTACATTTATCTGTCCATTTCTGCTCTCTGTAGAAATACATTTCATTATATATACCTTTAAAACACAATAAAACAGTGTTATGATTTTTGACTTTGGTAGTTACCTGTTGAAGACAAAAAAATAGATTTTTATATTTACCCACATATTTACCATATTGGATGCTCTTCATTTTTCCCTGTAAATCTGATTTTCCATCTGGTAGCACTTACCTTCAATATAAAGAACTTCTCTTAGCATTTCTTATGGTTGTGGGTGTGTGTGCTAACAAAGAATTCTCTCAACTTTCAGTTATCTAGAAATATCTTTATTTTACCCTTGTTCTTAAAGATAGCTTCACTAGATATAAACATCTGGTTGCTGTTTTTTTTTTTCTTTCAGCACTTTAAAATGTTTTTACATCATTGTAAGAAATTCAAGAGATCTGGGGATAATCAGATGCTAGCACAAGCTGGTAGTACCTTAGCAGGTTTGCAGTAGGGCTACCATCCAGGAGAGAAGGGCAAGGGAGCTCCTGGGAGAAGGGATTGGAGAGGGGGTTTATGTAGCTGGGTGTTACCACTCAGCAGCACCTCAGGGAGTCTCTGGATCTGAGAGCTCTGAAGGCTGGCAGCTGCAGCTTGAAGTCCTATATGTGTGGCTATAAAGCCACAGTCTTGTTTACAGTTAGCAGGTGCTGGGTTCAGTTTCATAGGGATGTGCAAAGTAAGCAGGCACTAAATGGTTAAAATATACACCTAATTGGGCTACATTTAAAACAATTGAATATGTAGAATTTTGAGTTGGATGCTAGCAGGCTTTTGAGTCTCAGCCTGCTGTAAAGAAATGAATAATCTAGGAGCCATCTTTGACTCATCTACGTAACATTTGTTTGTCTTCTAGAATCTATCATTTATGACAAGGTCAACTTCATTTGTATTGCTTCTCTTTATGCAGAGTATCCATTTTTTTCTGGCTGCTTTTTAAGATTTTTTTCTCTTTATTTTTTTTGTTTTATTTGTTAAGCAAACTATGCTTAGTTTGTGATATGCTTAGTTTGTGATGTTCCTTGTATGTATCTGGCTTGGGGTTCACCAAGCATCTTAGCTCTGTAAATTGATGTTTTTCACCAAATCTGGGTTTGTTTATCCCCCCATCTCTCACTTCTCTACTCCTAAGACTCATTTACATGTATGTTAAACCAGTTGAAATTCTTCTTAGGCCTTATTCATCCTTTCATGATCTTTATTTTTCCTTTGTTCTTCAGATTCGATCATTTCTACTGAGCTGTATTTAAGTTCACTGACTGTGTCTTATGCAATCTCCAGTCTGTCATTGAGCCCCTCCAATAAATTTTTCAAGTCAGATGATATGCTTTTATTTTCTAGAATTTGCATTTGGTTCTTTAAAAAAAAAATTTCCATTTCTCTGCTGAGATTTCCATGTATGTTAACTATTATGTCTACCTTTTCCTTGAAGTTCTGTGTCTACGTGTTGTCTCCATTACTGGGCTACTTTTTTTCTTATGAGTCTTGTTTTCCTGCTTCTCAAAATTCCTTTTTTTAAATGTACACTGGACATTATGGGTGATAAGTTGTAGGGTATTTCATTTCTGTTGCTTCCCTTACCTGCTTTTGGGTTTTGTTCTGGCCGGCAGTTATTGCTAAGCTCCTTCTGATCCTAAGGCCTGGTTTATTCTTCATTAGGGCTGGCTTTTTGGTGCCGTAACTGAATACCTGAAGTGTTAGTGAGGCCTCTTCATTCTGGATGGATAAGAATTCCTATGTCAACCCTGCCTGACCTCAGATATCTCCCAGTCCAGAGGCACCCACTTATTGATATACAGCGTGGTTTTTTGGCCTGGGCATGCACAGACCACCCCTCCATCGAACACATCAGCCTTTTGGGCCACCTTACGAAGCTCCCTGTGGGGAGAATGGAAGTTCCCGTGGCCAGAATCCTCATCTGACCCTAAACTACTTGATGATGTAACTGGCCTACTGCTAGGCTAACTGTTCTCACACCCGTAGGCAATAAGCTATTATTGACACAGTCACTATGTAGAGAGCTCTGCCCAGTCCTCTGGGCAGAGGCGGAGATGGAGATGGATTATGGACCTGCAGACTGCTGGATACAGATGTAATTCTAGTGCTTGGCCTACCAACGAGAGAATAAAGCCGGGTATAAACCTTTTTACCCCAAGAACGTTCCATTGTCATTTCTCTGTCTCACTGAATCTATAGTGAACTTGCCCAGGGCTGGAATCCTCAGACAAGACACCCCTCTTCTTTAGCGCCCTGCACTGCGTGTTCCAGACTCCACTTTCCCTCTTCTTGGCTCACACAGGAAGCCAGGACCTTCATCCTCTCTTCTCACAGGGATCGTTGTCCTTTGCTGCATTACTTGTGGCCAAAAAAAAGTTCCCTCATGTATTCTGTCCAGTTTTATCGTTTTTAATATCAGGAATGCAATTCTATTACTCCTTCATGGGTAAAAAAGAAGATATTTAAAAAATACTGTTGGATTCTGTATACAAGTATTTATTGGCTTCTCTATAAAAGATATTTTACTAATCTAAAACCAAATCTTCTCACTCAGTTGCAAGGTTTTTTTTCCCTTGGAAAATTATTTCCTTTTGGTAAAGTGGTCATTCAGATCTTTTTCTCATTGTTAAAGTAGGTTATATTTTTGCTTTTGTTGAGTTTTAAGAGTATTTATATATAGTTCGTATAAGTCCTGTGTGAAATACATGATTTGCCAAATATTTTTCTTCTAGTCTATAGTCTCTTTTCCTTATCTTAGTAGTGTCTTTCACAGAGCAAAGCACTTTATCTTTATTGAAGTCTAATTGATCAATTTCTTCTTTAATGGATCAAGATTTCGGTTTTTTATAAACTTTTTTGCCTAATCCAAAATATTTTTCCTTTTTTTTTTTGGTAAAAATTTTATAGTTTGACATTTTGCATTAGGCTTATGAACCATTTAAGTTGATTTTTATATAAATTCTGTGTGATAGGTTCTTATTTTTGCATATGCATGTCCATATATATTGCTGTGTAACAAATTACCTCAAATTTAGTGGCTAACACAAAGCAACATTTATTACCTCATAGTTTCTGTGGATCAAGTATCTGGGAGCAATTTAAATGGCTAGTTCCGGCTCAGGGGAGTGCATAAACCTGCTGTCAGCTGTGGCTAATGACCTTAAGGCTCTACTGGGGAGATCCGCTTCCCAGCTCAGGCACACAGCTGGGAAGGCCTCAGAAGATTGCTCCTAAGCTTTTTCATGGGCAGTTGGGTGGGCCTAGATTCTTCACTGTGTGAGTCTTTCCACGGGCTGCTTTAGTGTCTGTGTCACACAGCAGCTGGCATCCGCTAGAACGAGTGATGCAAGTAAAAGAGACAGAGTGCAACCAAGACGAAGTCTGTCTTTCCTAACCTAATCTTGGAGGTGATATCTTATCACTTCTGCTGTTGTCTTTTTCTGAGAAGCAAGTCACAGAGTCCATCCCACATGGAAAGGAAGAGGAAGTAAGCTCCACTTACTAAGAGGGAAGGTATCAAAAGATTTGTGGACACATTTTGTAAACCACCACAAGTCTCCAAATGTTCTAGCACCATTTGTTGAAAAAGCTGTTCTTTCTCTAAAAATGTCTTTTTCATCTGTGTCAAAATGTCTTGACAGTGGGATTCAGCCCGGGCAAGTTCACTCTTCATTCAGGGAGACCAAAAAAATGACAATGGAACATTCTTGGGGTAAAAAGGTTTATACCCAACTTTTTTCCCAGGTGGCAGGTCAAGCACTAGAATCCTGTCCACCTCAGAGTAAGTCTGCTTGCAGCAAGCCAGTCTCTATCTCTGGGCCTCTCCATCCCTGGGCCTCTCTGCCCCAGAGCCATCTCAGTTTCTGTCCTCAGCATTGCCACAACTCTGGCCTCTGCTCTCCTGCAGCCGTGCAGCCCAGAGCACTGGGCAGAGCTCTTTATATATAGTTACTGTTAATGTATTGCCCACACATGTGCAGTGAGCAAGCCGGCCAGGGTCAGGTGAGAATCCTGGCCACAGGAATTTTTGTTTTCTTCATACAAAATTAATTGTCCAAATTTATGTCCAAGTTTATTGCCTAAAATTAGCTGGACTGTCATTCTGTTCCATAGGGTAGGTAATTTTGTAGCAAGACTGTGTACTAATCAAATTTTATTAAGTTTGAATAATTGGAGATCAGATGCTCTATTTTGCTCTTACATAATCGCACTGCATTATTTTCCAGTGCCACAGGCATCTGGTCCCAGAGCCCTGCCATTTAACTGCCATGATAGACCAGGTGGTCTATCTCAAGGCTTTGCCCGCAGATAGTAGTGTGACCACAGGGAGTAGCATGGGCTGGAGCTGTCAGAAGGAGCTGGGACAGGAGTTGTGGACAAGCAGTGCTGTATCATCATGACCTTTCTCTTCCTCTCTAAAGTACAGGAACCCTGGTTGGGAGCCCTGGAACACCGTGGCTAGGCCATCTGGGGCTGAAATCATTAGACAGTTAGACATCTGGCTAGAGTGTAAGGGTTGGTGCTGGACTTTTAATGCTGTTTTAAAACCAGAGATTAAGGGAAGAAAGGGAATAGAACCCAATAACCAAATCCTTCATACTAGTGGGTTTAGTATTACTCAATTTCTTAAACAAAAGCTGTTTCTAAAAGTTTAAATACCAATGAATTGAACGTTTCTCCCTTTGTATAATAGATATAATTTTATAAAAGCTACATGGAAGTTAATAAAAACATTTTTCTCAAAAAAAAAGAGTGCTTTCTCCCAAACAACATTAAAAAGCAAATAAAAAACTGAGAATACACTTACAATGCTTATTATTAAATGGATTACTATCCTTATTGAGTAGATTATGTATACCAAGTAAAGGGAAGATGGCGTGACATGAATGTGCAGTGTGTAAGAGATAAAATACAAGTGACTAATAAACTTAGGAAAGTTAAATTTGCTATTTATCATATAAATTAAATTTAATTTTTATAGCAATGAAAAAATCTTTTTGTCCATCCAATGAATAAAGTTGTTAATCATATAATATGTAGTGTGGAACACTTTGATATGCTCTCATTATGAAAGTAATAATTGGTTTTACTATTCTAAAGGAGCATTCACCAGTCTATTTTAAGAACTAAAAAGTGCCTGTACCTTTTAGTCCATTAGGAAAATCAGAAATCACCACAAAGGTAGGGACAAATTATAATCAATACAGATATTAACTAATAAGTAAATGGTTAAATGATGTACAGTACCATTAGGATAAAACACTATGCTGACGTTTAAAAGTATGTTTTCAAAGAGCATTATCCTGAGAAATGTGTGACTCATTGTGAAATAAACAAAGCTAGAAAAGTATGTTTGCACATGCGTGCACGCACACACATGCACACTCACACACAAGCAGATGCACACACATGCAAATATCCTGAGGGTATATCCCAAAATAATAGAAGTGACTCTGGTTTTCTTTGGTTTAGTAGATTTATGGATGATTTTTATTTTCTTTGTATTTTTCCATAATGTGTATATTTTCTGGAAGGAACATTATTATCTTTATCATCATAACAAAATAGTTGTTTTAAAGAATAATTTTTAAATGCACTAAAGAGATATATAACTTAAGGAGCCTATAGAAAATCTTACTGTAAAGTTATTTTTATAATACAAATTCTTACTCCTCAATGTATTTTAAATATTTTTTATAGTCAAAGGTTTAATATATTTGCATTTTTTTTCTTAAA
Source organism: Manis pentadactyla (assembly GCF_030020395.1). Lineage (NCBI taxonomy): Eukaryota > Metazoa > Chordata > Mammalia > Pholidota > Manidae > Manis > Manis pentadactyla. The sequence continues at coordinate 59,066,959 of NC_080023.1, read as the reverse complement.
TAGCATACATACACTTTCATTGATAAAAATATCATATTCTTAGAAACTGCTTGAAAGTCTTCCAGTTTTAATAAAAGAGCAATATTCTGAAATATTTGTAATTTTTCATTCAGAATTTAAAATTCTCAGGTGACTTACATATGTATTCCATGTGTATGCTAGATCATACCTCAGGAGAATGATACCCGCTCTAGTCTGACATATAAGTACATCATCCACGAAGACTCAGCACCTACAATCAACAACAACAATGTCATCCAGGAAGAATTAGACACTTTTGAGTGGGCTTTGAAGAGCTGGTCTCAGTGCTCCAAACCCTGTGGTGGAGGTAACAACCGAACACATTTAGTACGTTAAAATGTCGTGCATATAAAAACAGTCTTCTTGCTTCTCTACCTTAAGGATTGTCTTTAACTGAGGTCTCAGTCTGAGAAATACCAAACATAACAGCTACAACATAAATGCAAAGGATGTTTACCGAAATCTCAGAACCCACAAAGCATAAGAATCCATTTGTAACAATGGTAGATCTTCTTAGAATACTGTCCCCCTTTTCCCATGGGGTTCTTTTTGACTCATATTCATATAATGGTACCTTTAATCACTTTCTGTTCCCAAGCTGTTCTCTGGTTCTTGCCTTTCTTCTCTACTTCTACTTTCCACACCTATGCATTCCTTTATCAGTGCTAATAGTAAAAGAGTTGCTAGTTGCAGTATGTAGCAGATATTGTTTTAAATTTTTTATATATTAATGTATGAATACTCACAATGGCTCTCAGAAGCTGGTACTGCTATTATCTTTATTGTACTGATTGGGAAACTGAGGCACAGGGAAGATAATGCTTAGACCATAAGATACAAACCCAGGTAGTCTGGCTTCTGAACACATGCTCTATGTTCTGAATACTATGTTATGATTCCTCTCTGCCCTCTCTAGAGAAAATCCACTTAGCTGGGCTCAGAGCTTTTTCATTTCCCCTATCACCATCCCTCTAGTTCTGAGCAAAAAATGCTCCAGACCTGAGCTGGCTTAGAGGGAATCCTCCCAACAGGCAGGAGAAGACAAAGGGCTCTCACAATGATCATACTGAATAACTAAGAACAAAAGAAAAGTATTTGTAGTAGGCAATTCTTGTGTAAACCATTCGTTTCATAATTTTAAATTCAAGGATATATCTCTAAAGTGTGCTTTTATTTGGGGGGCATTAAATGTTTTTAGTTAATTATTTAAAATGACACTTAATCCATTACAAGATGCTTATTTAATTTGGATCCTCCCTTCTGCTGCATATGTACTTGGTCATAAGATTTGTCAGTAAGCCTTTTTAATATCTACCACACCTATTCCTTCCTCACCTTCATGATTTTGGAAGGGAAGATTATTGTAAAAAGTGTCTTAACTAGTTAACTAACTTTGATTTCCTCTTCTTCCTTTATTTCCAGGGTAATCTTCCTTGAATAAATGAGTGAATGAATGAATGAATGAAATTATGTTATTTCCCTGATTTAAATCCTTTAGTCTCCTAATGTGTTGCCCTGAAGACACAACATAATTTATGAAGTAGTCTTGCCCCAAATGAATAAACTGAATCTAATCATTAGGATAAAATTAAATTATCCAAAATTGTGAGACATTTTACAAAACAACTGCCCTGTACATATCAGAAATATTAAAGGTAAAAAAGAAGCTCAAAAACTCTCTCTGATTAATTCCATGACAGCTAAGTGCAATGCATGATCCCTGATGGGATAAATGTTGCTATAAAGAGCATTATAGGGACAATGCACACATTTTGAATGATGGTCTCTATATTAGATAATACTATTATATCTGTGTTAAATATCCTGACTTTAAAAATTATTTTGTGGTTACATGAGAGAATGTGCTTGTTAGGAGCAATATGCTGAAGTATCTAGAAATGAAGGATCAGGAAGTCAGCAAAATTTTACATATATATTATAACTAATATATTAAATATATAAAATACATATGTGTATATATCAAATACGGTGACATGGTAATGCAAGGTTAATCTAAGTGCAAGGCATATGTTTATTGTGCATTTGTTACTATTTTGTAGGTTTGAAATTTTTCAAAATAAAAACTTACTTACTTATTTGCAAATGTCAGAGTTGGTGTTTGGAGAGTCATTCAGTAACCCCCTATGAATTTCAGGATAAAGTCCAAACACTTGTCTGGCACCCGAGGCTTGTAAGATTGGATCTTTTCCTATTCCCACCCACTTCACACATGAAACATCACCCGTTTAAAGAGATGTTCAGTTTTCTATACGTCATTTCCTTTGCCTGGAGTATTACCTGAATCTAATTTACATTCTCTTTGCCCAATACTATTTGAACTTTAAGATTCTGCTCAAGGAAGTGCTAGTCCTGTAAGTGGTCCCTGCCCTTCCCCTCTGTGTTCCTTTGGTGCCCCCTATAGTAAATAATTTACATAGCTCTATAAAAATCCTGTGTCACTGGAGGTGGTCATAGTGGATTTCAAATCTGTCCCTCACCCTAGACTGTGTATAGGTAGGGTCTAGTTATTTAGCAACTGTGCAATTGCTATTTAATAATTTGTAATATTTATTAAATGTAGGTTTTAAAAACATAAGGATTTTTGTTTAATTTGCTCCTGGACTTTCAGCACCTAGAACAGTAACTGGCTTATTATATGCACTTAATAAATATATTTGTTGAATGAATCATCATGTATATAGCAGAATGAATAAGTGATTAAATCTAAAGAAATCTATTTCCTTTCCAGGTTTCCAGTACACTAAATATGGATGCCGTAGGAAAAGTGATAATAAAATGGTTCATCGCAGCTTCTGTGAAGCCAACAAAAAGCCGAAACCTATTAGAAGAATGTGCAATATTCAAGAGTGTACACATCCACTGTAAGCAGTTATTTTAACATCATATTCTGAGGACAAAATAATAGTGATTTAAAGTCTGTAGCTCTTCTTAGTTTTGATTTTATTTTAATGAAAGCTAATACATGAACCTGCTTCGTCAATCATCTCACAGGAACTATACATCAAGCCATGGTTTCCTGACCTTTGCTATATGCCTGCTCTTCAAAAGCAACCTCTTTCAGCTTCATGCTTCTTTTGATCTTTTGGTAACTCCTTCTTTCCAACTGTCTAACTAAAATGTTTTTGCATCCACTCCTTGACTTTCTGGAGGAGGAAGAAGTTTTAAACATGTCTATTGAATTTCCACTGTGGAAAGTGAAGCATTTAGCATTCTTTTACAATCCTTCCCCAAGGGCACACCCATAGCCCATACTTCTTCCTTCCCCAGTGCTTCCAATATCAATATAACTTGTCTTTTCCTAATATTAATATTCAGAGTTTATATTAACAACATGTATCTCTCTCTGTACGGTTGAGTCACTTAGTATGCTCTTATTATGTTTCTTCTAGAGTTACTGAATTTCTTGATTTTTATTTTTGTTTTCTTCTACTCTTCACTAATTTATCCCCCAGCTCTCTTCCATGAGTATCAGTATCCTCTAAGCAGGAAACACCCAAGGTGCATATCATTTGCATCTCAGAGACATCTCTCAGAGAGCTCTACGTGTACCAGCTCTACAGAGCTTTCATCCTGAGATTTTTTATACCACCCTCTTAGGGACAACTACTGCTTGTCTCTTACACTGGAATTCCTGTTTCCTGCATTGTTGACTTATCTTTTTGTATGTTCCTTTATTCTGATAGAGCATATCTTCTAGTAGCTTCACCAAAGTATACACAAAGTTAAGAAAATTTATATAAGAATTGAATTCTTATACACTGAAGAAAAGTATACAAGAGGTTGAAGTATGAAGGTTCGCAAGCATTCCTTCTTCTGCCCTCCCTTTGGATCACTGGACACACACACATGCTCATACAGTTCCAAACTATTTTTTCTCTTAGAATTGTGGAACTATTGTTTCATTGTTTACTAGACTCCGGTATTGCTGTTGAAAATCAATTTGCCATTCTGATTCCCAGTTTTTCTGTATGACCTATTTTTGTTTGTCATCCAAAGTTTGTAGGATCTTAGTGTTCCCAGTGTCGTGAAATTTCACAGTGATGGAATTGCCATGGTTCTCATCTTTTCTCATCCATCATGCTCTGTTCTTGTAGACTTTTTAAAACCAAAACCAATTACCTTTCATCTCTGGGAGCTTTTCTTGTATTTTTTCTTTCAAAACATTCCCCTATTTTTTTTTCATTGTTTCTTACTTTCTGGGATATTTGTAATTAATTTCCTAGACAGATGTCATTTTTTTTCTTTCCTATTATTTATTGTTCCACCTGCTGGATTTTTTATTTTTACTATTATATCATTAATATCCAAGATCTTTAATATCCAAGCACTCTGTTTTGTTTCTCAAATGTTCCTTTTCCAGTTATTTGATTCTTATTTCACAGATGTAATAGATTCTTTTATCTCCTTTAGGATATTAAAGATCATTTCCTTTTTCATGCATTATTTCTTTTGAGTTTTTTTCTTCTGTTTGTATTTTGAACTCCTTTGTTATTTGCATTAAAGGCTTTCTTTATTTGATTTTGGCTGTTCAGACATGTATAAGAATGTAGCACTTAAAAGGCTGATTGGAAGCTTGCTTTATGGAAGACTTGTTTGCTGGTGGGCTTCACTGTAAGGTGAACTGACTGGGCTATTTCTTTGGTAAACCCCCAGTTATTTGTATATTGAAGTCTTTTCTAATGAAATGATCAGGTTCCCAGAGCAGAAACGATCTCTTGCTTAGAGAGTATAAGCCTATTTAAAAGCTGTTCTGGATGTTGTACACGTATAGGCAACTAGGGTCATCTCACCATTCCATATTTGGATTTTTATAAAACCTTCTGTCTTCCCTATGGTCTCTTTCTCTGTTGTTTCTTGACTGTGTCTTGTCTACAAGTTATAAGTCTGGCTTGCTTTCCACAGAGGATAAGTCTTAAGTCTTCTTCTGGGTTAGAGGAGGTACAGTCACCTGGAGGGGTTAAGGGTCAAGAGATCTCAATGCTTCCAGACTGTCCATCAGTTCCCCTGTTTGCAGCCATGCCTTCACCCATACTTCCATGTGAGGCCACAATCGCTGCACATTTTTGAAGTTCTGTAGTCAAGTCATTTTGCTTATCAGCTTCTATTGCTGACTTAAACTTCATCATTCTTAGGTCTGCTGAGTTAGCAGCCATATGTCCAACTGCTTTCCAGGTTCCAAAATTTTGGAATTTTATCTTGTGATAGCTTCTTTCCATTTTTTTTCTTTTTATGCCTTTGTGGGTTAATGCTATTGTTCTCCTTTGTTGTCATTCTAGGAATTTCAGGACAGAATAAAGGTAACCTGAAGTGTCTATGACCATAAAGTGTATACTTCTCATATAATAATTTGTCTTCAAATGAGAGTCATTATCGAGGTGTTCAAAACTAAGTACAATCTATCAGTCATCACAATATAGTCTACTGCCTGTTTGACAAACTAAGACAGTCTTAAACTGAGTAACAAAGACTCCCAAGGTTTTAGCATGGTTATTTTGGTGCCCTGTAAATATGGAAAGAAAAAAATTGAAGAGGGGCAGTAACTTTGGAAAGAGTAAATAATATGCCCTCAATTACATTTTGACAGATTGAGTCACCAGGTAGACTCAATGGTGACATCCCTTTGGACCTGGTAACCACATGCAATGGGGAGTTGTCTGTAATATTGTATCCACAGTGGACTCGGAGAGTGCTGAGGGCACTGACATTGCCATTAGAATTTGGGACTGTCCCTTGGTAAATCTTTTTGAAAGATCTGTTTGGAAACTTAGTTCTGTCAGGTGCGTTCAAGCCCTGGATGCCTACCTCTGCCTTTTCGTCAGGGCCAATATGAAGAACTGAATATTCCAAGCGGAATAGATATGTCAGGTAGCCTCCACAGCAGCAGTTGTAGAAATCAAACAGTCATCTCGGTTAGAAGGGTAAAACATGAGTAAATGCATGATTTCATGAGAAAACAGCAACAGTCGTATCAGCCTGTCTTAGCAAACATCAGATGGATTCCTTTTTTGATTTCCTTTCAGATGTTTAACACCATTGAGCAATCTGGCTGAGAATGAGCTGGTGTGTTTTTGAAAGCTACCATCATACCCGAACCTAACCAGACAACTTTAAGATGCATTTCAGAAACCCCCTGTTGATCATACTTTAGGAATGGAGGTTTCAGAGACCCCAGGAGACAGAAAAATATGAAGGCATTAAAAATAGAAGTGTCAGGCCTATTATTGTTAGTAAGTTTTAACACTTTAACTGATTGATGCATCTGTTTTTCTGGAACTGCTCCCTGAACCGCCCTAGGCCCTGTGGGCTGCACATTGCTCAGAGAGCAGAAAGGTCTAGGCTTGCGGTGCAGGAAGGTGCCTGGCCCTCATGCCAGTGATTGTGTTCAATCTTACCCCCACACCTGCAGCTGGGTTGCAGAAGAGTGGGAGCACTGCCCCAAAACCTGCGGCACTTCCGGCTACCAGCTCCGCACGGTCCGCTGCCTTCAGCCGCTCCACGACGGCACCAACCGCTCTGTGCACAGCAAGTACTGTGTGGGGGAGCGTCCCGAGAGCCGCCGGCCCTGTAACAGGGTGCCCTGCCCGGCCCAGTGGAAAACCGGGCCCTGGAATGAGGTGGGTGTGTGAATTCCACGTGCATGTGTTTGTGTGTGTGTCTGCATGTGAAGCATATTTTAATTTGGCTTAAATATCAGGTAGGCTTTGTGTGAATTGAGAAACGGTCATGTATTTTGTAATCATTAAGCACCTGGAGGTGTTAGGAAAAATTTGTATTTTACAGTAGTGTTTGCATTTAAGATGAGTTAGTAGGGGCAAACCATGTTTGGGTGTTTGTGACATAGAGGAGTCTATGGATGACTGATCTTCTGTCTAATATCTTTGTTGACTTCCCCATGCCTACAGGATCAATTCTGAACCCCTGACACTGCAGGCAGGGCCTTGCCCTGTTTGGCATCACAGTAACTCTTTTTTTAATTGAGGTGTAAGTGACATAACATTATATTAGTTTTAGGTGTACAGGGTAATGATTTGATGTTTATATATATTATACAAACATTTATACAAATGTTTATCACCATAATAAATCTCTTGCTAACTTCTCTTATTCTTTCTTTATTCCAATTCATTATCCCAATTTGGGTAAACTTCTCACTGTTCCAAAGAGACCATGTTTGAGCCTCCTACCTTTTGGCTGGCTGGCTCTGCCCCCTCCTCCTACCTAACCATCTCCCCTTTCCACCAAGACTTATTTCCATGGTCCAAAATACCATCTTCCAGTGGGTGCCGATCCTTCAGTCCTCCTGCATTCCAAGGCAGAGAAGCCCACCTCTGCATGCCACTCACAGCAGATGTCATGACTTGCCTTGGAGTCTGTGCTTGCTACTGGTCCGTGCATTTCTCAGGAAGTGTGTGCTTTGCTTCCCCCTTACCCAGCCAGTGCCAGTCCAAAGGTGGTGTTTGCTGACCTGCTTTCTCAGTGTGGCATTGTCTGTATTAACCCCATGTTTTTGGTATTTCTAAAGATTCAAAATGAGTCATCATGACATCATAAACAAAAAGCTTATAGGAGGAAAAGGCATCAAAAAACAGACAGCATGGAGGAAGTGGAGAGCAAGCCAGGAAGGAAGGAATGGGCAGGTGAAAGGTCAGCCACCAGAACCATCATGATAACTCACAGCCTGTTCTCCCCGGGGGCCTGAACGAGGGTCCCTCCTCTGCAGCTCCTGCCCAGAGTGACAGAATAGACATTTTTGGGCTTAGGTTTAGAGCAGTTAGCCCTTTCTTTAAAGAGATTAATTTGTAGGAATGTAGTAATAGGAGTTCCAAAGAGGTTGAATTAACCAAGGTAGCATGTCAGTAAATTCTGCCATCTGTAAGGAAGGTAAAAGAATGGGGAGGTCAGTAATGGCTCCCTGAAAATAGACACTTCTAGTGTTTTTAGAAACTGTGCAGGTATTAACATCATAATAATGGTTTCTTTCATATCAAATGCTTATTACATGCTAGGCACAATTGCTCATATACATTGTCTCCTTTGCCTTTGTCAGTCCTATGAGGTAAGTGTTATTATTCCAGCTCTCAGAAAAAAAGCGGTGTGCTCTGGCCGGGTGATGATGGAGCCAGGGTGTAAACCTATGCTTATCTGTCTCCAAAATACTGTGCAACACTGCAACCACAGAGGAAGAACTCCAGAACTACGCATGGGTGCATGTGTGCGCACTCACAGGGAAAGGAAGAAAGACAGCGTTGGTGAAATCGATGTCTGTAATCGCAGCCTTTGTTTCTGCAGTGCTCAGTAACCTGTGGTGAAGGAACAGAGGTGAGGCAGGTCCTCTGCAGGGCTGGAGACCACTGCAACAGTGAAAAGCCAGAGTCCGTCAGAGCTTGTCAGCTGCCTCCCTGTGATGGTAGGTGTGACACCGAGCTGTGCTCTGACAACAGTTTTTAAGCCTTGAAAAGAAGCATTTCCTCACAGGACACACTTCGAATAGATTCTGTTAGCTTATCAAAAAATAACCAAAGAAAACACAGATGAGCTATTAGCCAAACAGGGTTCTTCAAGGTGGGTGTTTGACGCAGTGTCCCTCACCAGTCAATCATCAGGACCACTGCAGCCTCCGTGCCTCCCCCCAGGGAGTAATGCTGGGTGAGGGCCCTGCCATGTACGTGGAGTTTCTGTCCATTTGTGTTTCCAGTAGGAGCGCTTTGATTTTTTTCGTAATTTCACATCGTTGTAAAAGGCATATTATTGCAGGTTTTGGACTATTTTACCAGATTATTCCATTTAGACGTGTGGATAGTAAATGTCATTCACAAAGCCATTTCCAAGAGCTGTCCGTCCAAATGGATACCTTGCATGTGGGCAAAAATTTCCCTAATGTCCTCTTGCTGTTACTGCAAAAGCAGAGTATCTTTTATTTTAAAATATACATCAATTTGCTATTGTACAACAAGTAAAATATAAATTGGACTGTTGCAGTCTCTATTAGCCTGTCTCCCTCGTCCTTCTGGGTTGCTCTCTGCTTACACCTGCGTCCTCTGTCTCAGTCTGTACTGTCAGTGTGCCGTCCCGCCTCTGGTTTCCTGTGTCTCCTCTTGCTCTCACTTGCTGTCATTCGCGGCCTGTATGTGGCTCACTTTCTCTTCGTCTGTCACGCACACTTCTTCAGCCTCTCTTTCTCTCCTCCTCACCCTGTCTGCCTGCCTCCTCCCATCCCCCTCTCTCTCCTGCTCTCTTTCCCTCTATCTACCCTGACTCTCTCCTTTTTCTGCATTTTCCTCTTTCTCTCCCTGACATCTCCCCCACTTTCCTGCCTGTCTGTGTTTCTCTTTCTCTGCCACTTTTCTCTTCATCAGGGTCCACCTGTCCTTTCTCCACCCTCTTGTTGGTCTCCCTGTCTCTCCATCTCCCCACCCATCTGTCTCTCCCTGTCTCTCATCTTCCCCACCTTCTTTCTCTCTTCCTCTCAGCCCCAGTGTCTCTACTCCCTGACTCCGGGTCTGTCTCTTTCTCTTCCTCTCTGTCCTTCCTGTCTCTCTTTCTCAGTCGGCTGTCTCTCTTCTGCCTCACACATTCTCTACCTCTGTCCTCTCATTACCTGCCCGCCTCCCCACCCCTGACCAGCTTCTTGTTAAATGCACTTCTCCTGAGTCTGTGCCCAGTGACAGCTGTGGACATTGCTCTGCCACGCTGGTGAGGCTAGAGGAAGTTGCTTCGTTGGTCTACACCATAAATGAGCCATTAATTGAATATTGGCATCTTCTGAATGGTAATTTCTTATTTTTTTCCCAAGAAAATTGGTAAGACACTATTTTCTCAAATGTCTTATTTTTTGAACAACTTTGAAGCTTCAGGTCTTTTAAACCTCATAATTTATTTCATTGTAAAGTTTCACCAGAAACTTTGGTGGCAGGAACAAATATGACCATGAGGGGGAGACAAAGGACTTATATATTTAATCATTCTCTGAAACGTATATTTGAAAGTTCAAAGCACAAGGCAAAGCCAAAAGAACAAAATTTACCCAGTGAAAAGTTGTAAAAATTACTGTTACCATAATATTTCACTTTTATGTAGGTCTTACTGCCAGGAGGCTAAGCACTTTGTGAATAAGCTCTATTGATCTTAATAGCTGTTAGAGCTATATACGTATTTCTGCAAATAAGCCTAATTGTCAGCAAGAACTGCCTGAATATCTTCCTTTCACCAAAAGAAAATTTTTTTATTGTAAAACAGAGGTGCTAATGAGATGAAATAGCTATGTTAGTGATTCCACATCCTTTTGTCTGCTCTATTGCTCTGAAATCTAGGCCCCAAAGCCAAGTTTAAGAATTTTAAAAAGCCATATTATTTCTACTACTAATCAATCAAGTACTAATTCCCATCAGAGTCTCAAACTGCATTTAGAATCAAATGACCTTTTGAGATAATGTGTAAAACCCTTTTCCTGAACTTCCATAATAATCTGGGCATGGACAAGAAGGCCTTTTAGGTTCCTTCATTTTAATGACTGATTTTATCATGTGAAACTTTTTTATAGGCCCCTTTTTAATTGTATTATTTAATTGTTGTTAAGCCTTTCCCATCTGTTCCAAGGCAAATTACTATAAAGTGAATATACTGCTTTGCTTTCATTTTTTACTCAGAATGTCTCTCCTTTTCTCTCCTCCATGCAGAAGCACATTCTGGCACTAATTAGACCCAGGCTGTAAACTGGTGCCTGCCATGAGGAGGCAAGGTGCTCACACGTAGAGACAGGAGACTCTGACATGGACTCCCGTGAGGACTGCTCACACTTTGAACTGGCCACAGAACAGGACTGTTGGGGGTGATGGGGCCAGAGAGAAAACGGAACATGTAGTCAAATAAGGTTTCCTCACTTAGGATCTAGAGCCTTAAACATATAGGAAGAAGAAATTAGTTTCCTTATTTTAAGATATCGGCATAGAAAAAGTAATTCAGTAATGATGCAGAATTGATATTTGAGGTGAAACCCATTAATATAATTCTTAGGCATTCACAACATAATCAGGTGATTATCTTAGCTAATGTGAAAATTTCAAACATCGTATATATATATATATATACACACACACAAACACATATAAAATAGATCTGTAAATGTCAAGCAAATATAAGTCATTCTACAATTTGGAAAGTAGACATGGTGATTTTATAATCTAATAGGTGATTTTATAATTTGTAATTGGTAATAACTGAAGGGGGTCATTTTAGCCCTCTACTGTCCTTGCCAACTGACCCCCACACTTTTTTTTAACTTTAAGAAAAAAGGATTCTTCAGTTTCTTTGGCAAGTTATATAGCAGGTTCCTTACCTAGCAATATAACAAAACCCAACAATAGATTATAATTTTAAGTGATTATAGTACATAAATGCCACAACTTATAATTTTTGTGTTTATTAATTGAACATGGGATCAGTATTTTTGTGTTGCTCTGTGTGCATGCACTCTGCATAGGATATGCCTGGATGGTTAAAAATAAGTATACACAAACATTTTCATGAGCTCAGCATTTGCATTTTTTGAAATCTAATTCTTGTAATCAATAAAATTTTAAAATAAAAAGAGTGTATACACACATATGTATAAGTGTTTTATGAGTGTTACTCTAGACATATCGTGTTTTATGAATATTACTTTAGTCCTCTTTAAACATAAAGCACTACAATTCAATGAAATTAAGTTTAATAACTGAATTATTCTTAAGGTTGGCACACTACTTATTTTATGCTTTCAAATAACAAATAGTGTGAGAATATCCAATAGCAAACATGAAACTATGCATTTACTCTGGAGAATATTTTTCTAATCAAGATGTTATCTTGATTTTTCTTTTGTTAGTACATTTCTAAGATTTAATTCATTCCAACAGGTCTTTAGTATTTATTTTGATTTTAAATATAAATTTAATGTAGAATATACTCTATTAGAAAGCCAGAAATACCATAAAGTAAAAAAACAGATTGCCCTTTATATCCTAGAAATGTTTGTGGTGAGTAGCCTTGATCTGAAGACTCCTGATGGAGATAAAAACGGTGGTCTTCCCAAGTGCTTTGCAGATAAAGAACCACTTATTTCAGTAAATTCATGTAATGTTCTTTTTTAAAATTGAGATATATAGCATTACATTAATTTCAGGTGTAAGACATGATTTGATATTTATATATATTGTAAAATGATCATCACAATAACTCTAGTTAACATTTGTTACCACACACAGTTACAAATTATTTTTTCTTATGATGAGAACTTTTAAGATCTACTCACTTAGCAGTTTTCTAATATGCACTATAGTATTATTAACTATGCACACCATGTTGTGTGTTACACACCTATGACATATTTTATAATAGAAATTTGTACCTTTTGACCCCTTCACCCATTTCACCCACCTGCAACCCCTCTCCTCTGGCAACCACTGATCTGTTCTCTGTATCTGTGAGCTCATTTTTTTGTTTGATATTTTGTTTCTAGATTCTACACATAAATGAGATCATATATTATTTGTCTTTCTCAGTCTGATTTATTTCAGTCAGCATAATACCATTAAGATTCATCCACATTGTCACAAATGACAGGATTTCATTCTTTTCAATGTCTGAATAATACTCCATTGTGTATATATACATTTTCTTTATCCATTCATCCATTGATGGACATTTAGTTTTTTTTGTATATACTAGCTATTGTAAATAAAGCTGCAATAAACATGGGAGTGTATGTATCTTTTTAAATTAGCATTTTTATTTTGTTCAGATAAATACCCAGAGGTAGAATTGTTGATCATATGATAGTTCTATATTTAATTTTTTTGAGAAACCTCCATACTGTTTTCTGTAGTGGCTGCACCAATGTACATCCTCACCACTAACATTCATATTTTTAATGCAAAGGCTCATGTGGACAACTATCAATGTGAGATTTTACTTAAATCTTTTCATATTGATAAACAATTTTAAATGTTCCCTACTTTTATGTTTAGATGTATGTATTACTTTGTTTTCTTGTAATTTTTGCAGATGAGCCATGTTTGGGAGATAAGTCCATATTCTGTCAAATGGAAGTGCTGGCACGGTACTGCTCCATACCAGGTTATAACAAGTTATGCTGTGAGTCATGCAGCAAGCGTAGGAGCACACTGCCACCACCATACCTTCCAGAAGCTGCTGAAACTCATGGTGATGCTATCTTTAACCCCAGTGACCTCCCTGGATCTCTAGTGATGCCTACGGCTTTGGTTCCTTACCATTCAGAGAGCCCTGCTGAGAAGGAGTCTTTGAGTAGGATCTCTTCAGTGGGAGGTCCAAACGCACATGCTGCTTTTAGGCCACACAGTAAACCTGACGGTGCTAACTTACCCCGGAAGAGAGTTCAGCAAGCAGGAAGTAAGACTCTCAGACTGGTCTCCCCACCCACCAAGAGTGGCCACCTCAGCTCATCTACTCAAATGGCTGCTGCTCCCTTGCTTGCAGCCAGTGATTCAATAGGTGCTTCTCCTCAGGCAAGAACCTCAAAGTAAGAAAGATGAAAAGATTATCGACAAGACACGTCCATTAAGATCATCTACCTTGGACAGAGGAGAAAGTGAACCTGCAAGGCTGGAAATCAAAGGAAAACCTGGATGAGCTCCTTCTCGCATGGTCATACAGCTTATTTAAGGTGGAAATCTCCATAGACTGTCCACTCATTTCATTTGTAGGTAGAAGAACAAGAAGTGCTGGTTCACTTTCTAATTGCTTTCAACCTCCTTTTGTTCTACATGGACTCATTTATTGGAATTCATTGGAAGAAAGCACCAAAGATAATTGACAGAAGGAAAGTAAGTTGCTAAGTGTGTTGGTCACTCTAACACAGAAAAGGGACTGGAACCAATTGTGCATATCAACTGATTTTTTTGTTTTAAAAAAGTTACAGTAAATATAAAAAAGTGCCAACAGTTTACAGTTTAACAAAATATTTTGGAAGTGAAGCAAAGGATTCTTAGACTTATATTCCTATTTATCTATATTAAAAATATTGTATGAGCAAATCTGCAGCTGTTGTGTAAATACTGTATATTGCAGAAATCAGTATTATTTTAAGAGAAGTGTTCTCAAATGATTGTTTACTATATTACATTTCTGGATGTTCTAGGTGCCTGTCATTGAGTATTGCCTTATTTGACATTCTATGTGTTGATTTTCAAAACAGAATATAATGAAGTTAGAATTGCAGCTATTGACAACACAAAGTGTTTTATGTGGTTTTGTTTAATCAACAGTGTGATAACTAAATTACAAAAAAAGGAAAAAACAGATCTGCTGCAGATATACAGATTTCAGGTTACCTATTACCTTCTGTCCTTTAAATAAAAAGGAACAGGAATGGTGTCTTAGTATACTCATGGTCACAGAAAGCAGAGACCAGTAAATGAGCCTGTGCTAGACAAAACTGAAACCCTCTTACCAGGACTTCAGGAGGCACCCCTGAAGTTTCCTATGTTCTTGTGTTGTTTATTTCCCCATTGTTGACATATACAAACAGTTATACTGAATGTACTATAGTAATAACAAAGGAAAAATGTTTCAAGATAATTTGTATGTTCGTAGTTCAGAAGAACATCAATGAACTAGAATTGACACTCAAGTATAGCAGGGTTTAGGGGTGTTGGAAGCAGGTTCAAGAAAGCATTTGTCAGTGGTTTCAGTATTTATTTTCTGCATGATTCATTCCAAATATTCACAACCACAGTGCATCTGACTGCAACAATGTGCTAGTAACTTATGTCATGGTCACCTTACTCACAGTGAAGCCAGAAATGCTCTCTCCAGGGAGTAAGTGTAAAATACTTGTATATAGATTTCAAAACTGAAGATATTTATTAAAAGTTGATTTTTTTCTTGATAGTATTTTTATGTACTAAATATTTACATTAATATCAATGACATATTTTGGTAAACTAGAGAGACATAATTAGAGGTGCATGCTTTGTTCTGTGCATAGAGGAGAACTTGAAGCAAACTACAGCAGCCAAATCAAAGAGCTAAAATTGTACCACTTTGATGTTATGCAGACCTTTGGCATTTTTAAAGTAGCTGATACGAAGTCGATGACTTGGTCCCCTTCAATGAAACATAAAATAGTATGGACTCAGATTGCTAGCTATTTAATGAAATGGTGTATTAGAAATTTTTTTTTAACTTTGTGAAAGAGGTAAGACCTTTATGAATTGTAACCAAAAGAAAAAAGATGTATTTTTTAGGTCAGTTCCTGAACTGTCTAAAAATGTATTACACAAACTGAAGTGTAGATATGTTAACATCTCAAAGCACAGAATGTGCCAGGACTTTTTAACCATTAAACTAACAGCTTCTCGTATTGACTCTATACCTCTAAAGAACTGCTGCTACTGTGGGCAAGACTTTCAAAAGTCAACGAATTAGGTGAATTTCAGATCATAAAACAATCCCTGAGCCTCAAGTAGAAGTCATTTTTTCTTACTGACAATTTCCTCAGAATGAAATCCTCTCTAGTTTGCTTGTGTGTGTCTACATCTGATCCACAGGAGAACACGGGGAAAGTGTTCACACACATACCCTCCCATAAAGATGTACATATTCGTTATACTTCTGATCCTTGAGCTTCCTTTTCTACTAAGCTAAACATTCCTTTTTATCAAAGTGTACACTACTGATGCTGTTTGTTGTATTGGGAGCACGTAGCAATAAAAATTTTAACAAAATACAGTCCTGGCTCCATTTAGAGTTTATCATTAGATTCATCACTGAGTAAAGGACATGTGTTCTTTCCTCCGACAAAATTAAATAGTATCACATTCATTCGTCCTGGGACTTGCTCTAAAGAAGCTCAAATCAGGTGTGACAGTGTTCATAGTTTCACCTGAATGGTGGATCATAATATTTTTTAAGCGAAATGTTTAAAAAACAATAAGCATCGAGGGGTGGCTTTTTGGTTAGGTCTGTCTGACAGAGCTATGAAAGAGGCAGGGAAAATGGGAATAATGCTAGTATGTATGAAAAGGAAAAAGCGGACTCCTATTTTTAAAATGTGTAATCCCAGAGTGGTTTTTGAAGAAAAGCTGCCCACCAGCCTACCAGCTTTGAACCGTGATTACCTGAGGATTGGTAGAGATGCACCACCCATTACTCAGGAGTGCGGGTGTCTCCAAGTCCAAGCTCATTCCACTTGCAGCGTGATGGGCCTGTTAAGTTGAAAGACCGGAATATTGCAGCAAGGAAAGCGACTTTATTTGGAAAGCCAGCAGACCAAGAAGGTGGCAGATTCATGTCCTAAAGAACCATCCTAACTCAGGGTTTATTTCAAGCTTCCTTTATGCTAGGAAAGTGGGAGCAGGAGGGATGGAGGTTAGGGGGTGACTGAAGGCTGCAGGCATCTGGTGCCAGCAAGGGCGCAAGGAGAACTGAGAATCTCCATGTCCTTGGTTAACTGACTCTACGTCTGGTCACGGTGTTTCTATAAATCTTTGACAGGACTGTCATTATTTCCATACATTTCCCTATCTCTTCAGGAGGAGGCAAGCTTCGAGTAAGGAGCTATTTGCAGAAATCTCAAACTGTAAGCAGGATTCCTTTTGATGATTAACCAGCGTACATGCAGGGCTACAGGGCCGAGCTGAAGCACTTTTCCCTATTTTTTTTCTTTGGCCCAAAAGTTAAGGCAGCAAAGAAGACAAATACAGTATGGATACAGAGAGGCTAACCTTTTACATGGGGAGGGAAATGGGACATTACAGAGGAGGGCCTTTCATTTTATCACAGGGAGACGCTGTAGTGCCATGAGTACCAGTTTAAACTGCCGACGCAGAGCAACTCAGGTTTGAACTGTCCCTGCAACTTCATGACTGAATGATCTTGGGGAACCTGACCAGAGTTCAGTTTCCTCATTTGTAAGATGGGAGGCCAAACTTTCAAACATCACTGCATGATTGCTGAGAAATGAGATAAGCTGTTAGCACAGGGCCTAACGCAAAGAAGCTCACAGTAAATACCACCATCACTGTCCTTGTATCATCCCAGGCTCTTTCTCATCTTTTTACTGTGAGCAAACCACAGCTTGCTTCCAGGGCCCACAGCTAATCTGAATCAGGGCCACTATCTCTCACTGATGGTAGTAAAGCACACAGTTTCAGGGATCTGAAGACAAACTATTTCACTTTAACAATTGATAGGAAGGACGAACTCATTAAAAATGATCACCAAGCATCAATTTTGAAGAATTTTAGCTAATTATACCCATGCTCCCTTTATGAACAATACATAGTCAACTTAAGAAGTAACTATTACTTCTGTACTTCTGCAAAGATGGTCAACAGTGCAAAAATGCCCCAGTTTATTAGTAAATGAAGTGTTTCTCATATGTTTACATTTATATACTTTGCTGAAATATCAACAAGTCATTCCTCTGTACTATCTTATATTCCCTTCATGGATAAGCTACTTCATGAATATAAGATAGAAAAAAATCAGTTGAAGAAAGATAAAAACATGGGCAAGACCAAAAGGACATCAGTTGTTAAAAGTACAAGGTTAAAGTAAAACTGCTCAAAATGCAGTAACATTAAAAACCACCTTGGGGTGCACAGGCATTTCAATACATCAACTGGTGCTAGAAAACACACATTTCAGGCACAGATTCTTGGGTAATTCACTTAAAGCTGGAGGCAAAATTTAAAAATTAATTAAAATACTGCCTACCAACCAAAAAAAGCATAACCTAAAATGAATTTATCATCAAAAACACATATTCTAAAAGTAAACAAGGTGCTATAAATTTCTGCTTAATCATTTCAGAGTTCTCCTAAGAATTAGAATTACCCCCTACTTTCTCTCACCTTGATAAGTGGCAGGTGCAAAAAAGTTGCTCTTCTACTTTGTGGCAACAGTAATGTTTGTGCATTAAGACTATGGATTGGAAAGCCTACTGTTTTTCAGCCAATTCACAGTTTCACATAAATTATTGATTTGACGAATTAGGTTTCAACCATTTGATTGTTAACAATTCACCTGGGCTGAGTAGTGTTGTTTTTTTTTTTAGTCCACATAAATACCAAAAATATTCTGATGTCAGGAAACAAAACGATTATTCACAGCCAAGCGTCATCCTTAATCATATCACCAGTGTTAATATCCTGCCCTGCAGAATCACTCCAGAAGCATAAACCAAAATAACAAAGCTCTCCTAAAACCCAGTACAGAATAAACAAGTGGTGCTAAGATTACAAATGTATCTGCACAAAGCACAATTCTTTTCAAATGAGCCTCTAGAGCTGTAAACAGAGGGAGACTCACTACTAGCTCAAGGGTGAAAACAAACCCCTCCATGGGAGAAGATAAAGGAACAGGAGGTCTGCCTTTTATGACAGAGATCAGAGTTCTAACTTGGCGAGAAGTGACAGTACCCCTATTGTGAGCATGGTGCTAATGTCAGACTGCTGGTTTAAATGCTGCATCTACAGCCAACTAATTGTGACTGAAGTGAATTACTTAATGTGCTTAAGGCTTGGTTTTTTCATCTATACAATGAAGATGATGATGCATATTCTTGAAGCTGTTTGAGCATAAAATTATACAATCCAAGAAAAGCAATAAACACAGGGCCTGATGGGCATTAAGTGTTCAATAAAGGTATTTTCTCCAGATAAGTTTTTTAAGGTATTTATTTTTTTATGGATGACAGACCTCAAAACACTGATTTTTTAAAAAAATCTAAGCCACAAGTCCCATCTGCCCAAAAGCATCTGATGTGCCCCAAAGAATGTCGAACACAAAGAAGAAGACAGTTGTGTGAAGTATGCATTTACTGTGGCAGCTGTCTTTCATAATGGGCACAATGTGGCAAATGACGCCACAGATCAAGGGAGCTGCTTTTTCCACGCTTACATCAGGCACCACAAGACACGTCCACAGACTCGCTGCCACTAAATCCTCTTCAAAGGGTGACATGTTTTCAGCAGAGCTCGGGGAGAGGCTCTGGCTGTTACATGCCAGGAAGAAGGGCACACCTATGACTGAATTATAATTGAAGGCCATCTTGCCCTGGATCAGCAAGTGTCTATGTGATCATCTTAAATGTGAGCAGAGTGGGCATTTTGAGAGGTAAAAACCTGAAGGCCACTCTCTGATTTTTCTTTTTTCACCACCAAACCTTCTTAAGCAAGTGACATGGCTTTGCCTCTCCCCTAACCCTCACCAGGCATCACCGTGGATCCCCCTGTAGCCTGTCGTCTATGCCAAGCACATGATAGGAAGAACTTCCTCAGAGGTCATGGGTCAATACATTTTTGTCGTGCTTTGATTATGTGCCAGATAATAACTTTTCTAGGTGCTTGGAATATACCGAGCACGCTGGTAAAAACCCCTGCGCTCCGTCTGGAACTTAGCAGAGGAAAGAACAAGCAATAACCATGATACACTGGTTGTTAATAAAGTATGTTAAAAGCTGACAAAGATAAGTAAATCGTGGCATTACTAGGCACGGTGGGGGAGCTCATTTAGAAGGGGAGAGAAGACGGAACAGAGCCCGAGAATTCTGGGGAAGAACATTCCAGGAGGAAGGGGCGACGAGTGCCACGCCCCTCGGGGAGGAGAGCGTGTGACATTTCCAAGGCCTAGAAACGAGGGTAGCGGGCTGGCTGGTGGGTCCGAGGGCTAGCAGGAGGGGGCGGGGCGGAGCAGTTAGGGCTGAAAGGGGCATCACGAGGACCCGGGGGGCTTCTGCTTTCCCAGAGTCTCCCCAGCATTTCATAGCCTCGTGAGAAGAGCCGGGATTTGATCCCAGACAACCTGAGTCTGAATTTTCCATTCATGAGCTTTTTTTTTCACATAAAAGTGAGCTTTTACTTTTCATTCATGAGCTGCAGAACTTTTAACCTCTCCTTGTACCCTCGTCTACAAAATGGAATGAAAATGCTGACAGGCTTCTAGTGTGAATCAAATGAGTTCATGTATCTGAAAGATTCTTTTAATGCAAATACAAATGTTTTTATTATAATTAAACTTTCTTTATTGTCATATCATTGGCTTTATCAATTTCCCCTTTGTCTGGCTTTGCACCATCTGTGAGTCGGCAGGGACTGTGTAGGACACTCAGAGACCTGCTCGCGGACTCTTCTCAGTCCCTTTGGCTGACTCCTCTGTCTCTTACCACCTCTCAAAAAGTTGCCTCCCAAATCTATGTGTATGAATTTTCTATTCCAAACCGCAAACACGTTTGAAAACATCTGTAGTCACAACAGTACACTAACATTTTAAGACCGAATGATTACCATCCTTCCATGTAAACAGACTTTATGGTCATGTTTCTTATGAAACTGAGCCTCACAGATAACCACTGTCATTTTTCTCTCCATCTTTTGCTCTGCATGTTTAATTGGCCCCCTAGTCCTGTTGATTCCACTTCTAAAATGGCTCTTGCATGGTGCCCTGTTTCGTCCCCATTGTCCGTCTCACTCACATCGGTCCGAATGGAATGATCACAGTTGCCCTGTGAGTGCCGCCCCCTCTGTGCTCTCACCGGGCTCTAACCTTAGACTCCCCCTACCCTCAGATTGCCCTTTGTGGAGGTCACTGACCAGAGGCAGCCAGGCCACAGCAAAACAAAGCACATGTGCAGTTTCTCTTTCATATCTTGGGGACCTTCCTCAACTTTTTATACTCCTACCCCACAAACTCCCATCCCAGATCTATTGTTATACCCTTATTGCCCCCATAAAACTAACTCCAGCTTTTTTAACCCCCATAAAATGAGCTTCCCTGTCCTCTAGTACTCTTGTGAATTTGATTTTGGTGAAGGCAAGGTCTATGTCTCACTGTTGATTTACCAAAGTCTGTGCACACTGGTACTACAGAGGCTATTGAATAAGATAGTAAATAATTGTTTTTAATCATTCCTCGCAATAGACACAGTTCCCCCATCTTTCTTTGTTCTTACTCTTCTCCATACCCATGCCTCAGTCTACCTACAGGTTCTACAGATTTGCTTGGCCAGGATAACCAGTTTGTTGATTCCAGTTGAGAATATCATTTCCAAAGGGTAAACTAAAATAGTGAAGAAGCGAAGTGACCTGAAATTCACAATCCTTATTTTGATCATATTAATAGAATAGTTTTAAACCACTAAATGAATAACATACCTATACTGTTGTATTCACTGCTAAGTGATGATTGGAGTCAGGATAATTAGAATGAAAAAATCTATGGTTTAAGGTACAACCTGGCAGAGATTTCTAAATGCAGTGAGAAAGTCTGATGATCTTATCTAGTTTCACAACTTTAAGAAATATCTGATTGGTGGTATTTTTAAACTCTAAATTGCTTTCTGTAGCCCATAGGCTTTCCTGAAATCCAGACTCTTATTTATTGCCACTTACTTAACATTTTCACCTGGACAACTAATAAAAATTTCTAATTTAAAAAGGCCAGATTTGAATCCTGTTCTCCCACCTCACTGGCCTCCAACCTCTGTCATCTAGAATGTTCCTTCCTCCTGGTGTCTCATGGCCAAACCACAGAGGCACCATGATTCCTTGACTGAATTTTCTATTGCTCCTTTGACAAATCACCACAAACCTGGTGGCTTGATCAAGACAAATTATTGTCTCACAGTTCTGTAGGTCAGAAGTCTAACATAAGACTCAAAAAGCTAATATCAAGGTGTTGGCAGACCTGCATTCCATTCTGGAGGCTCAAGAAGAATTCATTTCCTCGCTTTTTCTAACTTCTTGCAGCTGCTGGCATGCATTCCTTGGCTCATGATTCCAAAGCCAGCAACAGCAGGTTAGTACGTTTTGCATTGCATGGCTGACCTGTCTCTGTCATCTCATCATTCTCTCGCCATTACAGGAAAAGACTCCTCATTTTAAGAGCTCGTGTGATTAGACTGCACCATCCAAATAACTGAAGATAGTTTTCCCATCTCAGGGTCTGCTAATTAGCAACTATGATTCCATTTGCAATTATTTTAATTCTTAATAATTCTCTTTTGCCATGTAAGGTAATATATTCACAGGCTCTGGGGATTAAGAACTTTGGGGCCCCTATTATTCTGCCTACCATACTCCTCTCTCTCTTTCACTCTTCATCTGAGCCTGTAAGAAACCCTGCTTGCTGTAACATACACACACCCCACACATATCTGACCACTTGTCACCTTTTCCATTACTACACCCTTGTCCAAGTCACCATCATTTCCTTCCTTCCTAGCTGTCCATCTCCTACTATCCTTGGCCCACAATGGTTTTTTCTCATCAGAGCAGCTCCTCATTTCACTCAGAATATTTGCAGTTGTTTATGAGCTCCTACAGGAGTCTGACCACACTCCCAAACTCCTTATTTCACTAATGGCATTTCCTACTAGTCTCTCTCTCACTCACTCTGCTCCAGCAGGAGCAGCCTCTGTCCTATTCTACAAACTTCCCAGGTTCACCCCAGCTTTAGGACATTTGCCTCAGCTGTACCCTCTGCCAGGGGCTTTCTTTCCGAAGATCCCTACTGGCTGAATTCCTCACGTCCTTCAAAGACTTGCTCTAGAGTCACCTTCTCAGTGAGGAGTATCTCAACTGTGCTGTTTAGCTTCACAACCCAGCCTCCATCCTGCAGGACTCCCAGACTTACCGCTCTGTGTTACTTCCTTTATCACATCATTAGCTATTTTCCATTACTAAAATTTAAATTCCAAGAAGGTAGGCTTATCTGTTTAGTGTCTGAACACTTAGCAGAGTAACTGGTAAGCACTCAGCACATCTTTGTTAAATGCTGAATGAATAAATGATTAAGAGTATGAAGACACGGTTCTCCTCTCCCTTTTCTTTGATCCTTCCATACTTATAAAGTATTTTCAGTGTTTCTCTTCTCTCATGTCCATTAAGTCCTGGCTGCCAGTAACTGTAATAAGCTTTTCCTCATCATGCTCCCTATTTTATTTTACTTGAGAGGATCACACAAAAGTATCTCCCATATATTAGATGTGTCTGGAACCCATTTCATAATGTCTGAAATCTGTCCCTTATAGCAAACTATTTTCTCGTTAAATTTATCATTTATATTTATTTGTAGTAAGGTATATTCTATTTCCAAAGGAAACCCATCATATATGAATAACTATTATTCTTATCTCCTAAAATAAAAGCTAAATGAAAACTTCCACACCTATTTGACACCCTCTCAAAACTAAGGTACATGCACTTTTTCTACTGGAACTGGTTAAGAACAGTGATTGGTGCAATGAGCTGGTCAAGCTATGGTGCTAGTATAGTTCACATATCAGGTTAATTTAGCTCTATACCATCATCACCAAATGCCCCTGATCAGTAAAGAATGCCAGTAACAAAGTCCAAAATGTGTTGGGTTTTCTACAAACAGTTCACTTTGAATTTCTGAGTTGCTTATATTCATGTTTCAAATTCCTTCTTTTTCTTTTTCAGTTATATAACCTCTTCGTATCTTGGTATTCCACTCTATTTCATGAGCTCCTTTCCCCAGTTTCCATTCACTGGCTGGGCTCCAATTTCTGAATGGCAAGAGAGGAATACAATGATCTCATTTTCAGCTTATCAAAGCCTGGAAAGGGGGAAAAAGTATAGTAAAACCAACTACCTTATATTTGAAAAGCTATTTGTTGTACTCATGATGGGCAGTGATTAACAAATGTGGTCCTGAATCAGACTACATGGTTTTAAACCTTGACACTAGACCTCAATTTTCTTATCTACAAAATGAGGATAATAACTGTGCCATTCTATAGCATTGCATGAGGATAAATCAGATCATACATTTTAAAAGATGTGTTATACTGGTGACAGGAGAAACATTCAATATATTTAGGCATTTTATTTATTTAACTTGCTGTTATTTCTTGGTTAATTTTTCTCTTCTTTACCCTTTATTTATTCTAAATCTATTTTATATTCACCTATTTATTCCAAATACAGAACCATGAAGAATGGGGAGATATGTTATAACTGAATTGAGTCTTCCAGTGCATTTTGATGTGATATAAATTGTAGAAAAAATAACCACTCTTAAAAGAGCAATACAATACAAAAGATGTATTCTGCCATGCAGTGTACTAAGTTGGCCCTTATGAATGTATGTGAAAATTGGTATCTGGCTTGTTTCCCTCATTTTAATAAAAATAATTAGTGAAGTTGTTTTTAATGACTATGAGGAATATAGTAGTCTTTTATATTGATTTTGCAGGAATTGGGGTCCCTGGATACTCACAAGCTCCTGATAACTTCAAGACAAAGCACTATGGCTAGTCCTGTGGCCATGGCAACTCAGATGATGTTGCTGAGGAGGGAACCTTGCAGTCTTTTCAGCATGCAAACATTTGCATGTTGGATAACATAGTTTTGATGCTCTGCATTCTGAGATTATGCAGATCCCCTCATTTGATGGATAGCAGTAGCATTCAAAAGTACTCATTAAGTGTAATCTCATGTATAAATGAATAATCTATGGAGAATCAAAAAATGGAGATGTTGAATTTAGGAGACAGCAGTGGAGAAACTAAGGAGCTTAATCACTCAGGTTTCTGTTCTTCTGCCAATGCTGCCTTCCTTTTATCTTTGTTCCTAATTCACATTCAATTAGTGCTGCTCAGAAACTCAGAGAAGTATTCACTTCTCAATTTGTGGAAGGAAAATTGATGAAGCTACACAAAGCAAAGGGAACTCTAACCTGTGGGTTGTAGGTGACAGGACTTATATGCTATTTAATTTGCAAAATAAAAAAGCCATGGGGCTAGAGATCTAACATCTGATGCCAGACAAATTGTAGAAGTTAAATATGGCAACATAGGCAAAAACTATCAGAATATTCAGAGTCTTACAATATTAACCCAGTTGGAACTATTCCAAAATAGAAAGAAAGGGATCTGTTCTTTTTCCGTTTCCAAAATTAACAAGATAAGAGGTAATTATTATTTTCAGCAGTGACAGCACTATGTGGATGCAAAGATGTATAATCCATGGATGGTGTTTAGAATGTCACAAGCTATTTAAACATATTTATTTCTTAGCTTAGAATTTCAAAGCCTTTGGAAAAAGAATCAAAATTTCCTCATCAGGAAATGAGAATCACTTCTATTCCATTTTGAAATCTGAAATTTCAGTAAAAATCCAGGTTTTAAATTAAAATTTAAGTGAGTCAGAGAGAGGAATAGAATATGGAACAGAGGATAAAAAAGGTGGGAGACAAAATTTAAAAGAAAACTTAAAAAGAATTCCAAGTAATCAGCAAAACTGGATCAGCCCATGTGGTTGAAAAGTACAGCTAATCCTTATTAGCCAAGGATTCCTTATTTGTGAATTCACCTATGTGCTGAAATTAAATATTTGTTTCCCCAAAATCAATATGGTGCCTTCGTGGCCATGTGCAGACATGCCAGAGCAGCCAAAAACTTGGGTCTCCCAACTATGGGCCAACAAAGTAACAGTCTGCATTCTTATTTCAGTTCTCACGCTGTAGTCAGTGTCATTTTGTCATGTTTTACTTGTTTGTGTGTTTTTGTTGCTGATTCCACTGTTTAAAATGGCCCAACCATAGTATTTGAAGTGTTGTCTAGAGTTCTTAACACAAAAAGGCTGTGACATGCTTTACAGAGAAAATGTATGTGTTAAATAGGCAAGAGTTACAGTGCTGTTGACTGTGAGTCTGATGTTAATCAACAATATATGCATTAAACAAGATTTCTTTAAAGTGAAGCACATGTATTACAAAATTAGGTACTGATTGGTTGACAGAAATGTTATCTTGTGATCAGAAGCTCACAGGAACCTAAACTTACATTTCCCCTTGAAACAATGGTTCAGATATCATTTATTCAGTATTTCCAGAAACTGTAGAATATAACTACTGTGAATAACAAGAATCAACTGTATCCACAATTTGAACACTTTACATGGCCTCTCCCCCTACCATCTTGGTCCAATAGCACCTAATTAGCTTCTCTTATAACATCCGTGATCTTTCATGTTTCTCCACACTGCAGTCAGATTGATCCTTTGAAAATAGTATCTGTGTCTTATTCTTCTACTCAAAACCTTCCAAAAGTTCCCCACAATTTGGCCTTAAAAGACCGTATAAGGTCCTGCCCGATTTGCTCTCCCTACTTGAACACAAGCCCCTCTCTGAACTCTTCTGCCATACCCCCATGCTCAACACCTCACCACTCTACAGCCATATTGGCTTCTGGGCTGTTCCTTGAACCTGTCAAACACACTCCTTCCCCAGTACCTTTATACTGCTCATTCCCTCTGCCTGGAATGCTCTTCCCCCAATGAATGATTCATGCTCTCTTTTCCTTCAAGTGGTTTTCCCTCATCGCCTTCCATAAAATAGCATCCCCCGGCGCACCAGTTTCAGCTTTCATCATTGAACTTGTTGTCACGTTGCATGTTACATATTTATTTGCTGACTTACTTACTGTGTGTTTTCTTCCTCTAGAATGTCAGCTCTACAGGGACAGGTTCACTGCTGTAGAGGATAGCTCCTGACACACAATAGGCATTAGGTAGATAATAGTTGAAGTGAATGAATGAAATCATTAAATGACAAATCAGTTAATCTTGGAATAAGAAGCAGTTTTCATATTTTACAGTCATCTATAGTCAACCAGACAATCATCAATTGTGTAAGCAAACCTTTAGAACTTAACAACACCTTAGAACCAAACAATTATTATTTGAAGCTGGCACGGTGAAGACACAAGGATTACAATAACGAACAAGGCAGGGTTCCCTACCAAGGAGTTTGCATTCTCATGGGAGAACAGCTGCTACCTGCACCCTCTTGGTAGAAAATAAATCTATCTTAGTTTCTAAAATGATAGTCTTCAGTCAAGCACAAGTGTTAACATTTACCCCAAGCCACTAAGAGTGACAGAGAGATAGACATGATAGAGACATTGATTAGAGAGATGAGAGAGAGAGATAAAGATACAGATGATAGAGACAAAGATAGACAGATATAAGTAGAGAGAGAGCAGTAAGTCCAGCACCTATAAGCAGAATTTATGCTGTCAGAAAGCTAAAATATGTCTTCAAAGAAAATAAAAGTGAAGATAAAAAATAAAAGTTCACAAATCCAACTAGTGAATAAAGCTAAAAGAAACCTTAAAATGATTCATCAGCTCTCCTGCAAGTCCATGATGGCCAACTGTGTTCTCAGGGAAGGCTTATGATTGATAGTGACCCAGGGCCAAGGAGCCTGGGGACCAGTCACCAGCAGCAGTATTGACTCCTCTTCGAAGTTCAGTGGCTGAGATGCACCTCCCAAGAGACTACGTGAGGCTTCTTATTGCATCAACTTGAAATAATGTCTCACTCTGCCTTCCAAGTGCTGTTAATTCAGCAATGCTTCTGGTCTTCTGTAGCTTTATAGGTGCAAAATGACCATCTTTCCATGGCTAATGTTTTAAAAAGTGTAGCTAAGGCTCAATCAAAACAATGTTGAGCATTATTTTGTCTCTTCCTCCCCTACCCACCCTAATTTTGTAACTCTTCATCATTGATATAAAATTCCTCTGTACTTTGTTTCCTGATACTTGACCATAACCATAATTTTCTTCATGGGCATTTTTGGAAATAAAAAAAATCAAAACAAAAGAAAGAATATTAATTTCCTTTTTGAAAGACAGAATGCTTTTATCATTGGAAAGTATGAGCATAGAACAATAAGAAAAAAAGGAGAAAATCATCTAATCTACCAGGTAGATACACAAAAATTTTTAATGTATCATTCATCAGATGAATGAAAATCACCTAAACTTCCTACCTAATATAAAACCTGAAAGTTGAAAGAGAAATCAAGATTATTATACTGTAATGTTGATTGTTTTTACTGGAAAGCAATTAATTTGAGCTAACTTTAATTTCCAACTTTTCTTAAATATCCATTTATTGTATGAATGAGTATTATGAGGGTCTGTATTTGAGTGTGTTTGTGCACATGCACATGTGTGAAGGAGCTTGCCTATGACATGCTGGTGTGCTTAATTTACATCATGCACTCTATTGCTCTATTTGTGAAAATTGAGAAATGCTTCATTATTTGGAAGCTTCTGGAGAACAACAGGTTGTGGCAAACTCTAGAGAGTTATTTAAGCCCTTTCTGCTACAGTTTTATCTGGCACAGAATATTTATTTGGAATGTAACAACACAGGAGAATATAATTTAAAATGGATTTGTTATGCTGATTTTTTGAAAGAAAATAATTCTCAGAACTTCATTAATTGAAATGAATTTTTCAGTAACAGTAGTTTCTAATCTTTATCTCATTTCTCATGGGAAGTTCAGCTTTGTGATACTAGCTCCCTGAAATATCAATGATTAAAGGCTCAGCTTAGTTTTGCCAAAAAAGTCTAAAGACTTACAGCACCTGAATATGCTTTGCTAGCATATTCACTGAACTATTCAGTTAGAAAATTAAAGTGAAATTGAGCGTAAGAGATGAGCTTTTTGAGTGTTAGGAATTACACTGAAAAATTCACTTCACAAATGGATGCATTTATGATCAGAGTCTCTATGTATGGACTGATACATAAAGCCCAAGGTGAGTACATGTAGGACTCTGTGAATTCTTACCTCTCTACCCTAAGGATGAGTATGACCAGTAATTGACTGTAATGATATTTAAAGAGCCATGTGGAAAGAATTATAATATTTCCCTTTATTTCCCTAAATGACATATGAGGATATTATTTTAAGCTCTCCTTTTCATTTAACCATTGAGTAGTATTCTATTCTTATCTACAGTTGGATTTCTAGAGCTGACACTCTAATGCAGCCTTTTTTAAAGATTCGTTCTTGATTTCCAAGAGGAGAGATCATCTGCCTAAGTCAGGAAATCTTGTAGCTCTGTGATACTTAGGATTTCCTCTGATATTTTTCTTCCTGTAATAGAGGTCACAAACTGACAAGGACATACCTACAAGCAGATGTTTATTTTTACTGACACAGTAGGGATTTTTTTAGCGATTACTAGTCAGAGCATAAAGCTCCAATGTGACACATTCAGACCTTTTCCTTTTGGTTTTTAATTGGCCTATTTCACTCATATTATCTCTCTTGTCTCTGTAGCCAGTTGAGTCTGAAAGGCTTCCATGGAGCTTTGAAAGTCTTTTATCTGCTTTGCATTGCTTTTATGCCTGGACTTTTCATCATAATACATAAGAATATAAGAATCATTTTAGCATTTTCAAAACTGCTCTTCTTCTGTGACTTTTTAACAACAAAGAAAAAACATGACAAAATGTATCATTTAGACTGGAAGTACTCTTGTATCTTCAAAACTAGTTTGATCCATGTAATATAATTAACTAAAAAAAAATTGAAAGCCTTTCCCTTGAATCTTCACTTTCTTTAACTATGATCTCTAAACAGATTATAAATGAAAGGGAAAAGTAAATATTCTATTTAGAAAATTATTTATCCCCCAAATTTCAAGATGTGTAATCATTCATCAAACAAATGTGTGTTGAGCACCTACTATGTTCTAGACATAGGAGAGATAAAGGCCCTACTTTCACGACCTTCTTTTGTAGTGGGAGAGACAGTCAATAAACACTCAGGTTGTAAGAGTGAGAACTAATAAAGGCAGGACACTGAGTCTAGGAAGTGATGAGAGGATGCAGCTATTGGATACACAGTAGTCAAGAAAAGCCTCTCTGATGAAGTGACAGAAGTTTAACTGAGTCATTCTAGGACGAGGCAGCAGCACATACAAATGCATGTCTTGAAGGAAATATGTTTTGTGTGTTTTCAGAAACAGCACAGAGGTTGGTATGGCTGCAGCAATGCACATGATGACAGACTGGTAGGAAATGAATTCCAAGGCAGACACAGAGCGCTCCTAGCTAGTGGTGGATCACAGAGGCCCTGATACTGCATGGCATGGGCATGGGTTTGCTCTCAGAAAGATGGACAGACACTGGAGGCTTCTAACCAGAGTCTGACCTGACATCTTGTTTTAAAAGAACTTACAAGGCTTCGTGTGCGGTCACAGGGAGAGTGATTTCAGTGGAGTGATTGGACAAAATACTGATTGGAGTGTTTCTAGAGATTGAGGGAGGTGGCACAGGAGATGAAAAACACAGACAACCCTTTTAAGAAACATGCAAGCAAAACTGAGAATTTGGTAGTTGCACAAGGGAAGTGGTAGCAAGGGGAAAACTTCATAAACTTGGAAGTTATAATAGCATACTGAAGGGAATGATCCCAGAGAAAAAGCAGGAAGAAAGGATGCTACAAGAGAAAGAAGAGACTAATTCCAGCAACAATGTATTTAATTAAGTAAGAAAATGGGATCCAGCATAAAGGTGGAGGGGTTGATCTAAAGTATAACTAAAGATATGATTCATCCACTATTATAGGAGGGAGGGCAGATTATGGGTAAAACTTTTGTTGGGTTGGTAAATATGGTGGCAGAAGTGAGTTGAAGCTTCTTTTCTGACTACTTCTACTTTTTCAAATTTTTTCAGATCCTCTCTGAAATTACTCAGTTACCTGAAATAGTATGTTAAGGAATAAATACCTATAATTCTTTTTTTTTTTTTTTTTTTTTTTTTTTAATAATTATTTTTTATTGAAGGGTAGTTGACACACAGTATTACATTACATGAGTTTCAAGTGTACAACACAGTGGTAGAACATTTATATACATAATTCTAGGTTCCAGCTATCACCCTACCAGGCTGTTACAATATCTTGACTATATTCCTTATGCTATACATTACATCCCGGTTACTAATTTATTTTACCATTGGAAGTCTGTCCTTTTTTTTTTTTTTTTTTTTTTTTTTTTGTGAGGGCATCTCTCTTATTTATTGATCAAATGGTTGTTAACGACAATAAAATTCTGTATAGGGGAGTCAATGCTCAATGCACAATCATTATTCCACCCCAAGCCTAATTTTTGTCAGTCGCCAATCTTCTGAGGCATAACAAACAAGTTTTTACATGTAGAACAAATTCTTACATAATGAATAAGTTACATAGTGAACAGTACAAGGGCAGTCATCACAGAAACTTTCGGTTTTGCTCATACATTATGAACTATAAACAGTCAGTTCAAATATGAATACTGATTTGGTTTTTATACTTGATTTATATGTGGATACCACATTTCTCTCTTTATTATTATTATTTTTAATAAAATGCTGAAGTGGTAGGTAGATACAAGATAAAGGTAGAAAACATAGTTTAGTGTTGTAAGAGAGCACATGTAGATGATCAGGTGTGTGCCTGTAGACTATGTGTTAATCCAAGCTAGACCAGGGCAATAAAACATCCACGTATGCAGAAGATTTCTCTCAGAACGGGGGGGTGAGGTTCTAAGCCTCACCTCTGTTGATCCCCAATTTCTCACCTGATGGCCCCCCTGCGACTGTGCCTGTCTTAGGTTGTTCCTCCCTTGAGGAATCTTACCCGTCTCTGGCTAACCAGTCATCTTCCGGGGCCATACAGGGAAATGTGAAGTTGGTAAGTGAGAGAGAAGCCTTATTGTTTGAAAAAGTTAGCTTTTTACTTCTTTGCATATTTATGCCCTGTGGCTTCTATGCCCAGCATTTGTCTTGAGGTATCTTTACCACTTGGAAGAATTATGATACTCGGTAAATTTGATATGAGGCACGAATTCTATTTAAGGGTTGTAATTAGGAAGGAAGAAGAAAAGCTATAGAAGTAGCAGGCGGAAGAAAACACGGGAAGATTGATTATTTCTTTGATATATCTTCTTGTAGAGTAACTTCAGCATGTATATGTTTTAAGCTACTACTTAAATTGCACACACACATTAACATAATAGGAGTATAGTTACATAACCAAAGCATATCTGTAATTACCAGCCATCTGCAGTGAAACCAAGAAAACCAGTTAGGCACCTTAGGCATTTGTGAAAACTTATCTATGATATGGTCGATATTGTCCAACTGAACTTGAACAGTCTGAGAGAAATCAGACAAATTAAAACAACCCATTCCTGGGGACTGTTCACATGCCATATGTTCTTTTAACAATAAACAGTTTGTAGTTGTAAGACTTTGGAGCGCTACAATTTGCACTTCTCCAAATTCTTGCTTGAGTTCAAACAGTATAGATCCAGTCCAATTTTGTTGTTTTACTGTATGCACAGGCCAGCTTAGATATCTCCTTCCTCATTCCCATGGCAGGTCCAGGAACTGGTGGGATGAGTGCATCTACAGCTGTAGCAGTGCGTGGATCTTTGTTGGGGTTTTTTGATGATCATCTTCTGGCATGAGTCTTCCAGAGGGTGCAGATGTTGGAAGTTCTTTTTCATATCATATCTTAGTTCATTTTCGGGGTAGCCCAATTAGGCTTTGATCCTCTGTATAAACACAAACAGACCCTTTGCCTACACTTTTATATGCCCTTTATCCCTTGTGTAGAACTCGTTGGAGGTTACCACACAGGAACTGCCCTTTTTTTTTTTTTTTTTTTTTTTTTGCTATCACTAATTTACACTTACATGACGAATATTATGTTTACTAGGCTCTCCCCTATACCAGGTCTCCCCTATAAACCCCTTTACAGTCAGTGTCCATCAGCATAGCAAAATGTTGTAGAATCACTACTTGCCTTCTCTGTGTTGTACAGCCCTCCCTTTTCTCCTACCCCCCCATGCATGTTAATCTTAATACCCCCCTACTTCTCCCCCCCTTATCCCTCCCTACCCACCCATCCTCCCCAGCCCCTTTCCCTTTGGTACCTGTTGGTCCATTCTTGAGTTCTGTGATTCTGCTGCTGTTTTGTTCCTTCAGTTTTTCCTTTGTTCTTATATTCCACAGATAAGTGAAATCATTTGGTATTTCTCTTTCTCCGCTTGGCTTGTTTCACTGAGCATAATACCCTCCAGCTCCATCCATGTTGCTGCAAATGATTGGATTTGCCCTTTTCTTATAGCTGAGTAGTATTCCATTGTGTATATGTACCACATCTTCTTTATCCATTCATCTATTGATGGACATTTAGGTTGCTTCCAATTCTTGGCTATTGTAAATAGTGCTGCAATAAACATAGGGGTGCATCTGTCTTTCTCAAACTTGATTGCTGCATTCTTAGGGTAAATTCCTAGGAGTGCAATTCCTGGGTCAAATGGTAAGTCTGTTTTGAGCATTTTGATGTACCTCCATACTGCTTTCCACAATGGTTGAACTAACTTACATTCCCACCAGCAGTGTAGGAGGGTTCCCCTTTCTCCACAGCCTCGCCAACATTTGTTGTTGTTTGTCTTTTGGATGGCAGCCATCCTTACTGGTGTGAGGTGATACCTCATTGTAGTTTTAATTTGCATTTCTCTGATAATTAGCGATGTGGAGCATCTTTTCATGTGTCTGTTGGCCATCTGTATTTCTTTTTTGGAGAACTGTCTGTTCAGTTCCTCTGCCCATTTTTTAATTGGGTTATTTGTTTTTTGTTTGTTGAGGCGTGTGAGCTCCTTATATATTCTGGACGTCAAGCCTTTATCGGATGTGTCATTTTCAAATATATTCTCCCATACTGTAGGGATCCTTCTTGTTCTATTGATGGTGTCTTTTGCTGTACAGAAGCTTTTCAGCTTAATATAGTCCCACTTACTCATTTTTGCTGTTGTTTTCCTTGCCCGGGGAGATATGTTCAAGAAGAGGTCACTCATGTTTATGTCTAAGAGGTTTTCGCCTATGTTTTCTTCCAGGATTTTAATGGTTTCATGGCTTACATTCAGGTCTTTGATCCATTTTGAGTTTACTTTTGTATATGGGGTTAGACAATGGTCCAGTTTCATTCTCCTACATGTAGCTGTCCAGTTTTGCCAGCACCACCTGTTGAAGAGACTGTCATTTCGCCATTGTATGTCCATGGCTCCTTTATCAAATATTAATTGACCATATATGTCTGGGTTAATGTCTGGATTCTCTAGTCTGTTCCATTGGTCTGTGGCTCTGCTCTTGTGCCAGTACCAAATTGTCTTGATTACTATGGCTTTATAGTAGAGCTTGAAGTTGGGGAGTGAGATCCCCCCTACTTTATTCTTCTTTCTCAGGATTGCTTTGGCTATTCGGGGTCTTTTGTGTTTCCATATGAATTTTTGAATTATTTGTTCCAGTTCATTGAAGAATGTTGCTGGTAGTTTCATAGGGATTGCATCAAATCTGTATATTGCTTTGGGCAGGATGGCCATTTTAACGATATTAATTCTTCCTAGCCACGAGCATGGGATGAGTTTCCATCTGTTAGTGTCCCGTTTAATTTCTCTTAAGAGTGACTTGTAGTTTTCAGAGTATAAGTCTTCCACTTCTTTGGTTAGGTTTATTCCTAGGTATTTTATTTTTTTTGATGCAATTGTGAATGGAGTTGTTTTCCTGATTTTTCTCTCTGTTGGTTCATTGTTAGTATATAGGAAAGCCACAGATTTCTGTGTGTTGATTTTGTATCCTGCAACTTTGCTGTATTCTGATATCAGTTCTAGTAGTTTTGGGGTGGAGTCTTTAGGGTTTTTTATGTACAGTATCATGTCATCTGCAAATAGTGACAGTTTAACTTCTTCTTTACCAATCTGGATTCCTTGTATTTCTTTATTTTGTCTGATTGCCGTGGCTAGGACCTCCAGTACTATGTTAAATAACAGTGGAGAGAGTGGGCATCCCTGTCTAGTTCCCGATCTCAGAGGAAATGCTTTCAGCTTCTCGCTGTTCAATATAATGTTGGCTGTGGGTTTATCATAGATGGCCTTTATTATGTTGAGGTACTTGCCCTCTATTCCCATTTTGCTGAGAGTTTTTAACATGAATGGATGTTGAACTTTGTCAAATGCTTTTTCAGCATCTATGGAGATGATCATGTGGTTTTTGTCTTTCTTTTTGTTGATGTGGTGGATGATGTTGATGGACTTTCGAATGTTGTACCATCCTTGCATCCCTGGAATGAATCCCACTTGGTCATGGTGTATGATCCTTTTGATGTATTTTTGAATTCGGTTTGCTAATATTTTGTTGAGTATTTTTGCATCTACGTTCATCAGGGATATTGG
Organism: Manis pentadactyla; assembly: GCF_030020395.1. Classification (NCBI taxonomy): domain Eukaryota; kingdom Metazoa; phylum Chordata; class Mammalia; order Pholidota; family Manidae; genus Manis; species Manis pentadactyla. The sequence goes on along the minus strand of NC_080023.1, from coordinate 59,031,849 downwards.
TCTGTAGTTTTCTTTTTTGGTGGGGTCTTTGCCTGGTTTTGGTATTAGGGTGATGTTAGCTTCATAGAATGAGTTTGGGAGTATCCCCTCCTCCTCTATTTTTTGGAAAACTTTAAGGAGAATGGGTATTATGTCTTCCCTGTATGTCTGATAAAATTCAGAGGTAAATCCATCTGGCCCGGGAGTTTTGTTCTTTGGTAGTTTTTTGATTACCTCTTCAATTTCGTTGCTGGTAATTGGTCTGTTTAGATTTTCTGTTTCTTCCTGGGTCAATCTTGGAAGGTTATATTTTTCTAGGAAGTTGTCCATTTCTCCTAGGTTTCCCAGCTTGTTAGCATATAGGTTTTCATAGTATTCTCCAATAATTCTTTGCATTTCCGTGGGGTCCGTCGTGATTTTTCCTTTCTCGTTTCTGATACTGTTGATTTGTGTTGACTCTCTTTTCTTCTTAATAAGTCTGGCTAGAGGCTTATCTATTTTGTTTATTTTCTCGAAGAACCAGCTCTTGGTTTCATTGATTTTTGCTATTGTTTTATTCTTCTCAATTTTATTTATTTCTTCTCTGATCTTTATTATGTCCCTCCTTCTGCTGACCTTAGGCCTCATCTGTTCTTCTTTTTCCAATTTCGATAATTGTGACATTAGACCATTCATTTGGGATTGCTCTTCCTTTTTTAAATATGCTTGGATTGCTATATACTTTCCTCTTAAGACTGCTTTTGCTGTGTCCCACAGAAGTTGGGGCTTAGTGTTGTTGTTGTCATTTGTTTCCATATATTGCTGGATCTCCATTTTGATTTGGTCATTGATCCATTGATTATTTAGGAGCGTGTTGTTAAGCCTCCATGTGTTCGTGAGCCTCTTTGCTTTCTTTGTACAGTTTATTTCTAGTTTTATGCCTTTGTGGTCTGAAAAGTTGGTTGGTAGGATTTCAATCTTTTGGAATTTTCTGAGGCTCTTTTTGTGGCCTAGTATGTGGTCTATTCTGGAGAATGTTCCATGTGCACTTGAGAAGAATGTATATCCCGCTGCTTTTGGATGTAGAGTTCTATAGATGTCTATTAGGTCCATCTGCTCTACTGTGTTGTTCAGTGCTTCCGTGTCCTTACTTATTTTCTGCCCAGTGGATCTATCCTTTGGGGTGAGTGGTGTGTTGAAGTCTCCTAGAATGAATGCATTGCAGTCTATATCCCCCTTTAGTTCTGTTAGTATTTGTTTCACATATGCTGGTGCTCCTGTGTTGGGTGCATATATATTTAGAATGGTTATATCCTCTTGTTTGACTGAGCCCTTTATCATTATGTAGTGTCCTTCTTTATCTCTTGTTACTTTCTTTGTTTTGAAGTCTATTTTGTCTGATATTAGTACTGCAACCCCTGCTTTCTTCTCACTGTTGTTTGCTTGAAATATGTTTTTCCATCCCTTGACTTTTAGTCTGTACATGTCTTTGGGTTTGAGGTGAGTTTCTTGTAAGCAGCATATAGATGGGTCTTGCTTTTTTATCCATTCTGTTACTCTGTGTCTTTTGATTGGTGCATTCAACCCATTAACATTTAGGGTGACTATTGAAAGATATGTACTTATTGCCATTGCAGGCTTTAAATTCGTGGTTACCAAAGGTTCAAGGTTAGCCTCTTTAGTATCTTACTGCCTAACTTAGCTCGCTTATTGAGCTGTTATATACACTGTCTGGAGATTCTTTTCTTCTCTCCCTTCTTGTTCCTCCTCCTCGATTCTTCATATGTTGGGTGTTTTGTGCTGTGCTCTTTCTAGGAGTGCTCCCATCTAGAGCAGTCCCTGTAAGATGTTCTGTAGAGGTGGTTTGTGGAAAGCAAATTCCCTCAGCTTTTGTTTGTCTGGGAATTGTTTAATCCCACCGTCATATTTGAATGATAGTCGTGCTGGATACAGTATCCTTGGTTCAAGGCCCTTCTGTTTCATTGTATTAAATATATCATGCCATTCTCTTCTGGCCTGTAGGGTTTCTGTTGAGAAATCTGACGTTAGCCTGATGGGTTTCCCTTTATAGGTGACCTTTTTCTCTCTAGCTGCCTTTAACACTCTTTCCTTGTCCTTGATCTTTGCCATTTTAATTATTATGTGTCTTGGTGTTGCCCTTCTTGGATCCTTTCTGTTGGGGGTTCTGTGTATTTCCGTGGTCTGTTTGATTACTTCCTCCCCCAGTGTGGGGAAGTTTTCAGCAATTATTTCTTCTAAGATACTTTCCATCTCTTTGCCTCTCTCTTCTTCTTCTGGGACCCCTATAATACGGATATTGCTCCTTTTAGATTGGTCACACAGTTCTCTTAATATTGTTTCATTCCTGGAGATCCTTTTGTCTCTCTCTATGTCAGCTTCCATGCGTTCCTGTTCTCTGATTTCAATTCCATCAATGGCCTCTTGCATTCTATCCATTCTGCTTATAAACCCTTCCAGAGTTTGTTTCATTTCTGCGATCTCCTTTCTGGCATCTGTGATCTCTTTCCGGACTTCATCCCATTTTTCTTGCGTATTTCTCTGCATCTCTGTCAGCATGTTTATGATTCTTATTTTGAATTCTTTGTCAGGAAGACTGGTTAGGTCTGTCTCCTTCTCTGGTGTTGTCTCTGTGATCTTTGTCTGCCTGTAGCTTTGCCTTTTCATGGTGATAGGAATAGTCTGCAGAACTGGGACGAGTGACGGCTGGAAGGACTTCCTTTCTTGTTGGTTTGTGGCCCTCCTCTCCTGGGAGAACAGCGACCTCTAGTGGCTTGTGTTGGGCAGCTGCGCGCAGACAGGGCTTCTGCTTCCTGCCCGGCTGCTATGGAGTTAATCTCCGCTGTTGCTGTGGGCGTGGCCTGGCTCGGGCAGCTACTCCAAAGTGGTGGAGTCGCGTTGGAGGGGGAGCGGCTGGGAGGCTATTTATCTCCGTAAGGGGCCTCCCTGCTCCCTGCAGCCCAGGGGTTAGGGTGCCCAGAGATCCCGGATTCCCTACCTCTGGATTAAGTGGCCTGCCCTGCCCCTTTAAGACTTCCAAAAAGCACCCGCCAAAACAAAACAACGACCACAAAAAAAAACAAGAAAAAAAATTTTTTTAATTAAAAAAAAAAAAAATTTTTAATTAAAAAAAAAGGTGGTCGTTCGTTTTTCTTTATTCTCCGGTGCCAGCCTCAGGCCTCTGCTCACCGGTCTTTCTGCCCTGTTTCCCTAATATTGGGGTCCCTGTCCCTTTAAGACTTCCAAAAAGCGCTCGCCAAAACAAAGCAGCAAAAAAGCAAAAAAAAAAAAATGGTCGCGCGCTTTTCTTATGTCCTCTGTCGCCCAGCCTCCAGTGCCCGCTCACTGTTCTTGCTGCCCTGTTTTCCCAGTATCGAGGGCCCTGCACTCTGGCCCGGATGGCTGGGGCTGGGTGTTCGGCAGCCCTGGGCTCCGTCTCCCTCCCGCTCTGCCTGCTCTTCTCCCGCCGGGAGCTGGGGGGAGGGGCGCTCGGCTCCCGCGGGGCCGGGGCTTGTATCTTACCCCCTTCGCGAGGCGCTGGGTTCTCTCAGGTGTGGATGTGGTCTGGATATTGTCCTGTGTCCTCTGGTCTTTATTCTAGGAAGGGTTGTCTTTGTTATATTTTCATAGATATATGTTGTTTTGGGAGGAGATTTCCGCTGCTCTACTCACGCCGCCATCTTCCGCCCCCTATCTCAATACCTATAATTCTTAAAAATATGAAAAAGCATTCTATTAAATACAAATAATGTTCATAGAATTAATTTGTGTTAAATATTTAAGTGGGAAGAGTTTATCTAGTTCTTAGAGTTAATTATTCTTGAAAAATGATAGAAATAACTTACTTATACTTTAAAGTGTTGAAATTAAATCACAGATTTTGCCCATACTTTGGGTTTACCAAAATGTATCTATTTCAAGATTTAATTTATTATTTGTTTGGATCAACAAGCATATTTTGGCTGTATCTACATAGGTGAGAGGATCTTCATTTTCAAAATAACTTCATAATATACTAAATACGGCTACAGTAGGAGGTGGCAAAGTTAATAAGGCAAAGTTTGAACTTTACCCTGAATTGTCTCAAAGCTTATTATGCCCTGTTCTATTAAAAAAAATTATCTTCAAAAGCATTAAAATCAGAAAAAGACCTACTAAAATATCAGTATTCTGGATGCATTCACATCAAAATACCCTAGTCTGTCACTTTGTAAATCCTATAGAAATATTTCCATTTCAGCATCAGCAGTGGAAGCAAAAAATTGAATAAGATAAATTTGTTGTCGTAGTTCCAAAGAAAAAAATGTATTTCAAACTTGCCTTTACAATTTGGGCAAAATTAGAGGCAAGGAAAGGTTGTTTTAGGATTAAACTAAATAGGCCAAGGACTTACTAAGTAATCAAAATTAATCTGCTTTGATATGGTGAATGTAATAACATAGTTAAGATCATGAAAAGAAAATTACCATTTACAAACTTTTCTATGAAATCATCCTCTAATTCATGTTTCTTTCATCTGTTATTCAGACTGTCCTTCTAGCTGAGTTATTATAGCAGTCATCAAATCTCTTTCCTCATATTCTCTTGACCTACTATTCACATAAATGAGTTCACAATTTTATTTACTAAAATCAAAATAAACAGACTTTCTTACTTCTTTGAAAAGTATACATACTTAAATGGAGGACATACAAAACCTTAATAAAAACAAGATAATTATAAATTGAAAACATGATTTATCCACAGAAATAATGACCATGATATACAACAGTAATACAGCCCAGCATTGACTTACCAGCTATGTGCCAGGCACCCTTCTTGCCCTGGGCTTAATGACACAGGCAGAAATAAGTTCTAAACAGTGGTACAAGGAATGCAGGGGGAGGCACAGGGAATGTTCCAGGAAGCAAGTGCCATTTGAGCTGTTTCTTGACAGATAAGAACAAAAATGATTAAGAAATAGGAATTATTCATTCACTTTCAGTAGCTTATAACTATTTTTCATGTACATTATTTCACCAAGTGTGCAGATAGGCAAGAAGTTGTCTTCCCACTGCTTCCCTTCCATGACTTTTAGTTACAGTTTCAAGCACCACCTCTGAGAAGATACACCAGGGTTCAAATCCTGGTTATGCTATATGCAAACTTTGTACCCTTGGGAAAATACCAACTTCACCCTGACAAGGCTCATTTTCCTCATATTTCATTAGGGATAATAATTCCATCTCACAGAGTTATGAAGAGTAAATGAAATAGTACATGTAGAGTACTGGGCACTATGCTGCACACATAATAAGGGTTCAACAGTACATCATAGCTCTTACTATTTTTCTCTTTCTTTTTTAAACATTATTATTATAAATCCAAGGTTCAGAGAAAGTGTTATGAACCACATAGATAATAGCTACTTCTGTTAAATCCTAAACTGCTTTATACTAATTGTCAGTGTTTTAATTTTTCTACCATAACATTTTGTGATTCCATTTGGAGGCTATTCTGCTAGATCAAATTAACCTGCAATGATTGACAGATATCCAGCTCAGTCCCTTGCCTTTCTTTCAGTCCATCTGTCCCTTCATCAAGTGCATTGTGAGTTAGGGATAAATATACAGCACCTCTTAGTTATTTGTGACTTGAAACCTGAGCTCCATTTCTCTGTTCTTCCTCATGGCCTTATAGTCTCTTCACTGTTGCTGGCATCCTCTTATGGATGTGCCCCACACAGCTAATGAGAATGTTGTGTTGGGACCAAACTGTAAATCCCTGCCTCGGTTAGAGCCAGCATTTGTCCACTGAACCTAGGATGATTTGGCATAATATACATACGTATGATTTTGTGTGAGTCCCTCTTCAGTCTTGAGAATCCAGTTTCATCGAGTTGTTTTGGTGGGAAAGAAAGTGTGGTGGTGCAGGGAACACATTTGAAGCAACGAGGGAGGAAGGCATTTCCTGTTTAGTAATTCAGATCAGCAAAGTCATCCTCAAGTGATGACCTGTTCATCCTTTTATTATGGAAAGCAGTGACTGTTCTTCTTTCTTGGTTTTGATGTTTAAGTCCCTTGAAAGATTCAGATTATATATATATATTTATTTATTTATTTTTTAAGTTCTTAAAAAATTTATTGACTTATGTGGCCTATGTTACATAATAAAAACAACTCTACAGTTTTCATAGAAAGTCACCGTGTATATTTGGCTCAAAGTTTCTCTAGTGTTTTCTTAGGGAATTCTTTTGCCCTTGCTCTACTTTGGGCACCCACATCTTGCTTTTTAGCATTCTCTTCCTTTTGCTGTTTCACTTCAACTGATTCATTGTATATTCTTAGAGCCCTGTGGTGCATGAAGGCTTGCGCAGTCTGTCTGTCTTCAGGAAGTGGCACCCTAACCTTATTCATAACCTTTAGGCAACTCACAGGTGAACCTATAGAAAGTTTCTCCTTAACTATTTTGATTGGAGACTTTTCAGAGCTACGAGTTTTCCTCTTTATTTCTTCTTGTGGATCTCTCAATAAACTTTTTTTTTCTCTTTACAAATGCTTCTTGTAAACTCTCTGGGATAGCTGTAGGCTTTGGAAGGGTTTCTGCAGACACTGTCTTCTCCATAGAATGTTCTGGTACACCTAGATAGTCTGAGGTTTCTGTTTCTGATGCAAGAGGTAGAAATTCACTCACCTGAATAAGGAAATCCAGTTACTTGGTTCATACTGTCCCTTTTCTTCTAGGGTTAAGTTAGCAAAATCGGTTTCAGATTATATTTATTTTTAAATTTTTTCTGTGCTTATGTTACTGACACTCTTTGAGGGGTTGGGACCCTAACAAGGGTTCTCTTGCCCAGTATCACTTATGCAATAAGAGGAGGCCCAGTTCAGTTTAGCAGAGAAGTTTTATTCTTTGATCAAGGAATGGAGAGATGAGAGCTCATGTTCTAATGGCACCTACTCTCCAAAATGGGTATTGGGAGACTTTTCAGGGGCCAGGAAGGCAGGGGCAGTGACAGGAGAGTCAGGATTTACTACAAAGGGACAGGGGTTTCCAGGAAAGGCTGGTGCTTGTGCAGCCTCTCAAATTCCTTTGCACAGGGCAGATTGTGCCTGCAAAGTGCTTCTATTCCTCACCCCAACCACGCCACATGAATCTTAGCAAGGTAATGTATTGCAATTAGGGCATAATGAGCTTAAAGTCAGGTCAGAGAACTGGCTTGTCATCTTGCACCTGGTTCTGGCCAGTTCTGTGGTTTGGCTTTTCAAGCCACTTATCAGCATCCTGCCTGAGTTTCCTGTAAGCAAACACAGCTGTAGAGCAACTGCAGAAAAAAAAGAGAAAGAAAAAAAAAACTATTTCGTTAGGGCATTGTAAAAGGACAAGGGAAGGCAGTGTGAAAGGGAGAGAGGCTCATATTTTGGTGACACCTGTTTTCTTTTCTTTCCTTTCCTTTTTTTTTTTTTAGCTTTAGTTTACTTCAATGGAACAAATTCCAATTCCCAGCTCCAAATGCAAGACAGAATTCTGCACTGAACTCTTTAATGCAGGAACGGGTTTCACGGTAGATGGCGGAATGGAGAACTTATGAAAAAAGCAAGGTTACACTTCCTCCCTGGAGAACTGCCAATTTGGTATATTTCAGCAGTTATGGAAATGCCTACTTTTGTGATACCGTGCAGCATGAATTAGTAACACTAATCATACTTAGAGTATATTGGGTGGCCTAAATTCTCCCTAAAGCATTGTTTTTATTTGACCATAACTATTAGCACTGAGAGTCATTGCCTATTAGAAATAAAGAACAAACAGACCCATTCTTATTTCCACAACTCCCAATATTCCATATTCAAGGTCATGAGATTTGTTTCCAGGTCATTAGTGTGCTATAGAAATAATTTCTAGTAGACCCTATTATTGTTGCTATAACCACACAGAGTAGTAGCTCTAGGATGTAGGTGGTAAATACTCTATAAGGAAAGCATAACTGATAATCAGAAAGTTGCTTGGGGTACCTGGATTCAGAGCTCATAGGGTTGGATCATCTTGAGGGATCTTTCATTAAACTATAGGATAACTTGAGAAATTATTCTTGACACATGATAGAATGTGCCTTTCTTATGTTGGAACACTGTTTTCTGCTAGATATAATATATCTGTATCTATAAACATATATAGCCATTGACTCATGAGTCCTCATAATTATCTTCAAAGATGGGTATTAACATAATCCCCTTTTATAACAGCCTATCAAATGTGATGCATCATCAATTTAACTACAGGTTTTTCATGAGCAGCAAAGTTGTAAAACTACCACTGAAAATATGCACATTGGTTAAAAGTTACATTCTGATTCCAAAAACATTAAGATGGAAAACAAATGTAGACTTCAGAATCAAGGCTATATACTATGTTATACCAATTTTAAAAAAAGAGTGTTAAATAGGTTAAATGAAGATGATATTCTTCTCACAAAGCAGAGCAGTTGAGGAATTTGCCCTGAATCTTCTCAGTAGAACCTGGCAGAACCGACACTGGGATCCTGGTGCATCTCCAAGCTGGGTCAGACCATAAAGGCTGCTCTAGGATTGAGGAAGTTTGAGAAGGGTAATTTAGACTCAGTTGAGGTTACATCTATTTGGTTTTAGTTGTCAGCCAACTAAAGAGTTCGGGTAAGCTGAAAATTGTCCCCCAAAAGATTACCGTGTCCTAAATTCTGGAATCTGTGAACATTATCTCATGACAAGAAAAAAGACCTTTGTGGATGTGATTAAATCACAGATCTTGAGATGGAGAGATTAAACTGGATTACCTGAGTGGGACTAAACACAATCACATGTATCTTTATAAACAGGAGGAAGAAGGAGATTTGACTACAAACACAGTTGAGAACATGGTGCAAAGATGGAACAGAGAGAGATTTGAAGATGTGGCCTTGAAGATTGAGATGGTATGGCCAGAAGCCAAGAAGTGCTGGTAGCCACCAGAAACTGGAAGAGGCAATGAATGAATTCTCCCATAGAGCCTCTGGAGGAAATGTGGCCTGCCAAAACCTTGATTTTGGCTTCCAGAACTGTGAGAGTAGATTTCCATTGTTTTAAGTCACCAAGATTGTGGTAATTTATTACAACAGTCACAAAAATAACTAATACTCAAGTAATGCAAAATACAGACATAGTATTAAGAATCTATGACAGTATAGACATAGCTCCATGTTGCTTTCCTTTTTATTCATGGAAGTGCACCTCTAGATGGCTGTTCTTGGCAATCCAAGTGATATGATAATCTGACAAGCTCAGGCAATATCCAAAGTTCATGTTCTTCTCTCTATTGTGTTGATAATTTTTAGGTAACCTGCAGTTAAGAAGATGAAACAGAATGTCAAGAGGAAAATCAATGGTGAAATAGAGGTTTTATTTATTTTCATTACAGAAATAAAGTTACATCAAAATATACTATGACCTTGGTAGTCCATCTTGTATGTTAGTCTTTTAGGATTTCCAGACCTATTTCCAAGGTGGTGGTGGGGATTCCCCACACCTCCAATAAGCAGTTATCAGGTAACAGTAGAGTGTCTAAGAATTCAACTCAATTCTGACATTTTCTATCCAGAATCCAAGCTATTACCTGTGCTTCTGATCAACTGGCTACAGATCGGAGGTTCCAATGACCTCCTTTCGTTCAATTAATTTACTAGAGTGGCTCACAGAACTCAGGAAAATATTTTCTTACATTTATTAGTTTATTAAAAATGTGATAAAGGGTAGGAATCAACAGCCAGATGGAGAGATACATAGAGCAAGGTCATGAACAAAGGAGCTTCTGACCTCATGTTGCTTGAGGCCCAACTTGGAGGCATGTGGAAGCATTCTGATTTCCCAAGCAGAATGCTCTGAAAAGCTGCTTTCTTGGGTTTTTATGGGGGATTTATGACATAGTCGTGATTGACTAAGTCATTGGCCATTGGCTGATTCAACCTCCAGCCCTTCTTTCCTCAGAGGTTAGGAGGCAGAACTGAAAATTCCAACTCTCTACACAGTTGGTCCTCTTGGTAATCAGCCCCTGCCCTTGGGTGGAGTCCCAAAGCAACCTTTATTTAACAAGACACCCATTTCACTTTTGTGCTTCCGAAGTGTTTTCAGCAACTGTGGATGAAGACTAAATATATCTGGGAAACGTATTTGGCTTATCTGAATGACCAAATGTATATTTCTTATAAATCATTGAATCATACCTAGCAAGGAGGTTGCTTCAGTATGGGTGAAGAAGGTTGAGGCAAGCTAGGTCTGATGTGGAGTTACCATGAGTGAGCTACAACTACTTAATCCTATGTATACTTGTATAAGAAAAGAATTGTAGAAGCTCACTGGTATGTATGAAATGTCTTTTCCTATATGCCCTCTTCTCCTGATCCTATTTTACCCTGAACATCATACATTAATTAATATTACTCCAAATATTTTTGTCAAAAGTAATCATTTAGTTCATATCTCTGGAGCAACTTTGTCCACTTCTTATTTGAGACAGTCTGGTTACAATATAATATATCAAAGGATGAGAATTTTCTTAGATTTTTAGAACTGAGGCTATACTCTTGGTGAACTTAACTGGAAATGAATGTCTTCCCAGTGTCCAACATCAAGCTGATGGTGAAGCACTGTAGTGAGGAATGTTAAGTATAAAGACAGACATGAGCAGCTAGGGAAGGGGAAGATAAGGTTCAAGGAAAAAAGAATTTTCCAAACTCGAAATGCAAATTAAAACCGCAATGAGATATCCCCTCACACCAGTAAGGATGGCCACCATCCAAAAGACAAGGAACAACAAATGCTGGCAAGGATGCGGAGAAAGGGGAACCCTCCTACACTGTTGGTGGGAATGTAAATTAGTTCAACCATTGTGGAAAGCAGTATGGAGGTTCCTCAAAAAACTCAAAATAAAAATACCATTTGACCCAGGAATTCCACTCCTAGGAATTTACCCTAAGAATGCAGCAGCCCAGTTTGAAAAAGACACATGCACCCCTATGTTTATCACAGCACTATTTACAATAGCCAAGAAATGGAAGCAATCTAAGTGTCCATCAGTAGATGAATGGATAAAGAAGATGTGGTACATATACACAAATATTATTCAGCCATAAAAAGAAAAGAAATCCTACCATTTGCAGCACCACAGATGGAGCTAGAGGGTTTTATGCTCAGTGAAATAAGCCAGGCAGAGAAAGACAAGTACCAAATGATTTCCCTTACCTGTGGAGTATAACAACAAAGCAAAAATAAAGGGACAAAACAGCAGCAGACTCACAGACTACGAGAAGGGACTACCGTTTACCAAAAGGGAGGGGTGGGGAAGGGGAGGTGGGGAAGGAGTGAGAAGGGGATTAAAGGGCATTCTAATTAGCAATCACAATATAGTTAGGCCACGGGGAAGGCAGTACAGCACAGAAAAGACAGACAAGTAATGACTTTATAGCATCTTACTACTCTGATAGACAGTGACTGCAATGGGGGTTGGAGCGAGGATAACATGGGTGAATGTTGAAACCACAATGTTGTTCATGTGAAACCTTCATAAGATTGTATATCAATGATATTTTAATGAAAACAAACAAACAAACAAACTGCCTAAACTCTGCCCAGGTAGAGGGTCCCATGTGAAGAAAACAAATGCTTTGCAGGAAGATAACTTCTTGCCTACCAGGACCAGGCCAGACTGGTCCCAATGCAGGTGCAGATGAACAAAACCAAACCACCCAAAACGGCACCTCCTCATAATCTCTTTATAATAAAATTGTGGTTTTTGTCCTCCCCATAGGCTTTTCTGTGTGCATTTTTGGTAAAAGACAGGGGCACCAAGAAGAATGGGTGTTTGTACCTAGAGTTGTCAATCAAATGACCTCACCCTGTCAATCAAAAGAAGTGCCTCTGGCTAGTAATGATGAACAGACCCTCTGCTATAAGTCAGGGCCTTTGTCTACCTTGACTCTGGCCTGCTCCTCCCTTGAAATGTAATCAGATAAAACTTTCACTCAGCCTCTCTATTGTGTCTCTGTTAATTCTTTCTTGCTGCAGGAACAAGGACTGATGAAACTCAACCCATAACACTATAGTTCCATGACCATAACACTATTGTTCCATGAACTCTTGATTCTGAGGGGAAGAAAAGTGATAATAGGATCATCAGCTACCAATATCTCTGTCTTCCCTGAAATGCCTACAGGCAACCTTACTATCAGCTCCATTTCTCCAGGTAACCTGAGTAAGTCTCCATTCTCTGACAACTAAATGAGCTTTAACCACAAATACTTTAATACTTCAATGCAGAATGGATACTATTTAAAATGTATTTAGAAATAAAAATAAGTAGGATATAATTTATAATTAAATAAAATTTCCTATAAAAATGTAAATGATTTAGTCCATGCTTCAACACCTTTACAAATCAAGAAAAACTACTGCATGACAAATAGTAATTATATATATATAATAGAATAGTGACCTTTGGAACTCTATGCATACTACATTTTAGAGAATTCAATAAAAATGTGTTGAAATTATAGGTCATTTGTGTTACATTTTCTGACAAAGAAAAACTGATGCCAGTCAACTTCACAAGATATTTTTCCAAAAGATGAAATGCCCCAAGGTATTTTTCCTCTATTGAACTGTTTAATAATGCCTGACATATTGCATAGTCTATTAAAAAAGATAATTTTACATTCTTTTGAAATTTTTACATTAGCAAGTCCTCAAGCAGAGAAAACTTAATTGGAAATATTTTCTTCACTAAGAGTTTTCTATGTCTCAATATTGAAAGATCAAGCTCAAGGTAATAGTAATTTGTATTCTCAAGTTAGCTCTTATTTTGATATCAGAACTATTTTGTGTCTAGAGAAAAATTTTTGTCAAGATCTGAAGGTTAAGGTATAAGAATTCTTAATGTAATTTTTGCAAAATATGTAGGCTGAACCTGACCAACCCTTTTAGGTATTTATTGAAACACTAAGATTTAGCTTTCTTGTTTAAGAATAAAATTTAGAAGGATAATACATTTGAATAAAGAACACAGATCCCAATGACTAATCAAGTTAAGACATTCTTAATGAAAATATGTACATAATTGTTCAAATGAGAAAAGCAGCTTGTAGCCTGGCGGTTAAGGCCCAGGTCTTTGGAGTCAGACTGCCAGATCCTCTGTCAATGACAAGCTACATGGCCTTTGTTTAGTAACTTCATTTCTCTGTGCCTTGGTCTTCTCTTTGTCCGATGAGGATGATGATAGTGAAGGCAGTCATGTTACAGGGTTGGTCTGAGGATTATTTGAGGCAGTCTATGAGAAGCATTAGTACTGTGCCTGACACTTAGTGTGCACTTATATGCCTCATGTAAGAGAACACTGGAGATATAAGATCTGTCTAAGAATCATAAAAAGGAAAAAGACTTTACTCCACCAAAGTATGAGTGCACAAAAAAGGGACATTGACTATCAAATGAATGGAAAAGATAAACCACATTGTTTTCACTGCTATATTCTTTGGTGTCTATTGACAATTCTATTGGACTAGAGGAAAAGGCATCTCCTTACCTAAAGAGAATTCTCTTTTCTTACTTTTATTTGCTGCCTGGGAGTAACCACCTTTACTGAAGTGTAATATTTCATACATGTAATATTTCATACACTGGAGACAGATGTTTAAAATATCATTTCTATATCGTGGAATTAATTTATATACTGCAATTGAGAATATGGTGAAATCTGTGAACCATATGCAGGGTTAATTATTTTTGTACTTTGTGTAGAATTATTTATAAATACAGATTAACAATAAGCCTTCCTGAAAACATGGACTATATTGTGTTCACTTTTATGTTCTTAATACTCTCGCAATGCCAGATGAACACTTGATGAGTAAGTGAATAAGTGTGTGCTTCAGGGACTGTGTGACATCTCAAAGCCAGCTTCATTCCTTTACCCCATGGCCTGTATCTCATGCAAATAAAATCAGGCTAAATGGGACATGACTGATTGCTTTGAATATGAAAAGAAGGCAAGATAAGTACATGAGTGTTGATAGAATTAGTTCTGTATTTTGCCAAGGTAATGGGAAACAGTGAGAGTTGAGTGTTTCTAAGATAATTTCACATTAGCCAAATAACCCATGATCATTAATTTCACTCTCTTGGTTGCGTTCCCTGGTCACAGCTAAACCACCTCCTGGATACACTGGGAAACTGGGCATTACAGGGAGGAGATGTGCCTGTGAGCCACACGGTATCACATGCAGAATACTCATTAGATTTGTTCTACAGAAAAAAAGTTCCACACCATTTCTTGAAATATGAAAATTGAACAAAGTAATTCCTTTAATGGTGGATTTGAAAAGATGAAAGCAAATCACCTAATGTGTTTTTTACTTGATTTGTGAATAGTTTTCACATATTAACTCACTCTAATTTTTTTTCCAAAGCTTCTAAAATGCTTTTTGGTAATATGTCTCTAATTGCAGATATTCTCTAGGGCAAATGACTTCATGAAATAATTCTGGAATTACAAAATAATTCATGAGTTTTTTTTACTTAAAAAAAAGTGTTCTATTCTTTGAGTGAGAAAAAAACAAACATAACTCCAACCCTGTACAGCCTTCCAGGTCAGTATGATAACCTGCCAGTAAGGAAGGACTCACATATTGTTCTCTTCAAAGTTCCTGTTAGAAGCTCTAAAATGGCAAAGATTTGCAATACCATTTAAAACCAAAGATAAAAAATCGGGACATGCAGCATAAAAAAGAGGGACAGAAGTACAGTTGCAGGCTGCTAATTTTGGATTAACTGGGAAACACAAACTAAAACTAAACACTAAAAATACTATCTAAGGAAATAATTACAGACTTTAGAGAGCTACGAAGGTCTAGAGTGAGCTGACCAATATGCTCACTAACAACGGAAAGGCTGAAGGAAAAAATCTCAGCTTAACTAATACTCCATCTGTTCGAAAACTTTGGGGTGCAAGTAAGGCAGCCAGACTTAAGGAGCTAAGATTCCAGAGGAAAATGAACCCGCTGGGATGAGTTTGGCACTCATTATCACTTTGCCTTCGAAGTATTTATTGCATCATAAGCTCCATGGTTAGAGTTGAGTACAAGTCAAGCAGAAAGTGGTTTTTGTTAAAAGGTGAGGAAACTGAAGAGAGCTTTTAGCAATCTTGTGGACTTTTGAACAAAAATAAATTCAAAATGGACAAGGCAACAAAAAAATGAGGTGTAAATAACTGATAAAGAAATGCAAAAAAGTGAGCCCAATCCCCTGAGCTTCTTTTCCCTTTCAGATGTTTGGTGCTTTCCTAACTAGTCCAGTCTAAAAGGAGGCAGAAATGCTGAGCAGGAAGTGGCTGCTGAGAGGTTGAGAATGTCCCCCTGTGCTGGGAAAGAAAGCAGCTGTCTTAAGTACTCTGGTAAGATAGTATTTTCCTAGCTACTGTAGGGTAAATCCAGAAAGAACCACATACAAACAGTCTGTAAATTGTTTTCTCACGGGGGTAGGAATTAGTAATTTTGAAATTGCATTCCATATGTATCATTGAACAAGTACATATATATCTTGTAGATAATGACAGCCAAGTCGTCTATTACAATAGGGCAGCACCAAATTGAAAATGGTTAGGAGTACTCCACCGACAAGAGTTCAAAGAGAGGTTTTTAAAGAAAAAAGCAGAAGCGAAGCAAGGAAATTATTCAATTCATTATAGCCTAAACTGTTGCCTTAAGTGGGAAATCCTAGTTGGTTGATTGTTCCTAAATTTCATTTTCTCAGGTTTGACTCTGGCTTATGTTTTGGTTTGCTTAAGCAGCCTACCAAGGTATTAGAGCCATCCCAGTCTAATGGCCTTCTTGATTAATTATTTTAACAACAAATCTATGTTGTGACATATAGATGGCTTAAAACAACCCAAATTTATTATCTTATCGTTCTGTAGTTCAGAAGATCACTACCTGTATTGTTGAGCCAAAACCAGGGTATCAGTAGGCATTCCTTTCTGGAGGCACAAGGGGAGAATCCATTTCCTTGCCTTTTCCAGCTTGTAGAGACCTCTCTTTGGTCCTTGCACATAGTCCCCTACATTTCAGAACCAGCGATGGGCAACGTCAAATCTTCCTCATGCTGCCATCTTTCTTCATCAGCATCCAGGAAAGATCTGCTTTTGAGGACACATGTGATTATACTGGACCTACCTGTATAATCTAGGATAATTTCCCCACTTCAAGTTCCTTAACCTTAATTACATATGAAATGTTCCTTTTGTCATATAAACTAACATATTCATCAGTTCTGAGGATTAGTGTATAGAGATCTGCATATCTGTCAATATAGGCTTTATATTTTTGGAGGCTATATTGTTATCTGCACATACTTGCATATAGAATCAGACTTTTAAAAATCTCCTGGTGAAATTAAACTTTTCTTATCATATAACTGATTTTATTGCCACTGATGTTATTTGCTTTGACACCTAATTTGTCCCATGTTGAAACAGCATAACACCAAGTAATCAATGAATGCAGACAGGAAGCAAATCATAGGAGTGATGGAAAAATGTTTGAAATAAAATGGGGAACAAATCTTAGAAAGCAGACACTACCAGAAAGATTTGAGGAAAAAAATGAAGGTAATAATAATGAAATATATGACAGAAGAAAGATTTTCTAATTAAGATAAACATACAAACTGACAACAACCTTGAGACTGGACACTGCAAGAATTTTCCATATCCTCCCCATGAAATGGATTATCTTTGAAATTTAAAAACAATAAAAGACCAAGACCAAAATAGGTAGCCAGGTGGCAGAAGTCAGTCTGACTAAATTTTCCTGTGTGGTGCTAAATATCAGAAAATGCAATGTTGAGAGAAAATTTACAATGTTATAATTCAATATTCAGTCAAGTTTTCACTCACTTGTGAAGAGAACAGAGAGATACTTCCCAAAATACAGCTGTTTTAGAAATCTTGCCTCAATCAGGACTGATTCCTTTTGTTTTCTATGTCCTCCTTAGCTACTTAATTTTGTTTTTTTATCTATTATTACTTATTTTTTATTAATATACACTTGATATACAATATTATAGTGGTTTCAGGTGTACAACAGAGTGATTTGACAATTATATACATTACTAAATGCTCACCATGATATCCCTTGGTTCTTTTTAAAACTATGAGGATTATATTCAGAATACCAAATAAGACAGATTAGCAAAAAAGAATGATTTCCACCCAAGATAGTGGAAATATCTTGGTGACCACCATGTCAGTGACCATCAGGGCTGGTTGCCCAGGCCTCTGCTAGTCCTGTTCCTGCTTTGTTCCATACAGTTGGGACCCTTTCTTCTTGGAAACAGAGAGTCACCACTTTTACCTCAAGATTTGTGGACAATGTCTGGCAACTGCTTCCAATGGGGAAATTATCCTAATAACCCCAATTTATAATACAAATGACTGACAGTGATCATTTCTAATTATAATTTTGTTTTTTTTTAAGTAGGGGGACTAAGAGCCAGGCCCTTTCTATTCTTTAGCAGACATGTCACAAAATACTTAGATGTATAATTTTTCTGGACCTAGTAAGAAAAATGATGAATTTTAGAAATGATTATTCTCCTATTATGTCACCTGCCTTTCAAATGCTGTTCTGCAGCATTTGTTAACTTTCTTCTGGGAGCTTGTTCAGGGACTGGTGGTGCCCTTGTTATAGATTCAACAGTGCAGACCAATTAATTCCATTTTTACTCAGATGAAGGAACAATGACGTCTTGGTAAATATCCAGGCCCTATCAGCTTGCAAATAGAATTTTCACAGGTTTCCTGAAACAACCATTTATGTAAGCTTCTATTAAAAAAAAAAATACAAGATATTATTCAGCTAAGAGACCAGTAAACTAATATTAAAAATGAGTGGGAAATTACTAATATAAAAATTAATGGATAAATGAAAGCACTAAAATAATAACTCTTATTCCTAATATATGAAAAGTTCTTATGAACTGATTCAGTAGAGCTATAGTATCTTAAAAGATGTGTCTAACACACATAGATTATTGTGAAAATAATAATGGCTAATAAACATAGTAAGTGATTAGTCTCACTAATAATAAAAATGGCTGTTATATCTTTTCTCATCTAGCAACATAGAAAATGCAAAAAAATAAGAATACTTGCTGCCAAGAAGTGCATGTGTCTAAGGACAGAGTGCAGATGAGCATACTAGCCAAGTTAGGAGGAAGAGACAACAAAAAATTGACTTGTTGGGGAATAAGGGACCTCTTGGGAGATGACTCAAGTTTGTTTGCTCTGACACATGCATCAGCTAGGACAAGAAGAAATCTGTGTGCAGACTACTCAGGACCCTTCTAGGAGTAAGAAACCAAAACCTGTGATTAGCACAGCTGCTAACCTCCTGCAGAGCCATGCTGTGTAGGAGGCTGGAGGAGAAACTAAAACAACTGCTAGAGAGAAAACTTGGCAAACCAAAGCAGACCATGCAGACTTCTCAGGGATTCCTTCGCTCACCCGTTCATCAGCCAAGGAAGGGCCTCCCAATTTCCTTAGCTTGTTGGCTGTGCACCTTTGGCAATTTGAGAGATCCAAAATACCTTTGGTGGCACACAGCAGGTGACAGTGGTGGCCAATGGAGACCAGAGTGGCCAATGGGAAGAAGTGCATCCACTTGCAGTTATGGTGTTTGCAGGGCAGCAGACCCAGTGGGAGAACAGTGTCGTCAGTGCACAATAGTGGACATTTAGTTTGTCTGGTAGCATTTGCCAGATCCCCACAGGAACGTCAGAAGTACTTGGGACTGGAATCTTGTGGAAGGCAGGACTTCATCTCTGCTCATAGATACTGAAGCTATGGAAAAAATAGTTCATATTTATAAAAGAACATATGAGAAAAGATAGAGAAATAATCCCAAATGAAATATTAACAGTCCTAGTTTTGGAGTTATTGGTGGAATTATAGGTGACTTTAGTTTGTGCCTCTTTAAGCTTTAAAATAACAAAAAATATTAAAAGGAGGGTTGACACAGAATATGATTATTAGATAGTGAAATTGTTTGTGATGCCTGTTTGAAGCAAGGATGTCAAGCTGGAGACAGTGAATGATCAAAAAATCATTGGGCAATCTGTGTAATATAATGGTTATTTGGAGATTCTGGGTTCATCTCACAGAACCACACTTACTGTGTATGTAGCCATGGACAACTTAACATTCTGGGCTCCAGTTTCCTCACATGTGAAATTGGGGTATCAATAGTGTTTACCTCATAGACATGTTTATTCTCTTCTCTGGCTTCCTTTACCTGATTATCTGGTATGTTAAGTAAGCATTTCTTTAAAGAGTTAATTAATATCAAAACAATTAGAAGAGTGTCTGGCAAAGAATAAGCTGTTAACATAGGAGTTAAAGAATGTCATTGAAGAAATAATTAAGAGCTACTTCACCCAAATTATGTGGGGTTTTTGTAACATCCTATATATACTCTGATTTTCTTTGTTTTACTCTCAGTTCAGCAAAGACAGCGACTTATGGTAAGAACAGCATTAAATTTTATTATGAGGGACATGATTCCTAGACCTGACTTGATCACACATATTATTTGTGTAACTTCGAGAAAATTTTCCCCTGTAAAATGGAGGCTAATTTAGGCATTATTTTCATAATAACCAAAGCTTGATTGTCTTAAAAGTGTGTTAGTTATTATCAATAATCTTATCTTTCTTATTTGGAGCTAAAAAGATCATAATGAGATAAAATAAAGGCACTTTGAGAAATACAATTTTAATGTTACAGCACCTTTTATCTTCCATTTGAGTTCAACAGAAGGTGAATGCAATCCACACAAGGTTCTAATTTTTCTGCATTTGCTTCCTTCTGTCTCTGCTAGAGAAAGCACTAAGGCAGAAAGGTGGAGAAGTTGCTGATGATTTCTGAGATTCATTTTGATTGCAGCTACTCACATCTTTTTCCCATGGCCCCCTATTCACCAAAAGCTTTCATTTTGAATTATATAACATGATTTTCCTATATTCCTCATATCTATTATCCATTTATCTATTTACTTATCATCAATCTATATAGTCATGTAAAAATTAGGTTAAGAAGAATACAATGTTGCTCATGTGAAACCTGAGCATTAGATTGTATATCAATGATACCTTAATAAAAAAATTAAAAATAAATCAAATAAATAAAAACTAGGTTAAGGAGAGATTTGTACCCTTGAAAAACCCGAAGTTCATGAAGACCAGTTGCTATCTGCAGTCACATCCCATTTACTCCAAGGTTTGGCAGAAATTATTTTATATCTCTGATGTCTCCATTCTCCACAGAATATAACTTGCCATTTTGCTTTGCTTTTTTTTCATACCACCAGTTAAATGTGTCTGCTAGTGGAGAGACACAGTGCCAAACAGGGAAGAAAAAGCGGAAGTTGGGAGATACACGATCAGGTCCTAACACCGTTTCCACTTAGATAGTTCTGAGTATGACATCACTTTTCAGAGTCAGTTTCAATTGACAAAACAGACATCTATGAATCAGTGAAGAAAATCACTAAGTCCTCTCTCTGTGTTGAACAGAATGTCGAGAAGGAAATTGGGGGATGAGATGCCACTCTTAACCCAAGCTGACTGAAACAGCAAAGGGCACCTGGAATTCTCTGAATATCCTTTGCTGACCTGATGAGCTCACCTCTCCAGTTCAGAGTAAACCAGGTTTTAGGTGAAGAAATAGGAGCCCAGAGAGATTGAGCACGGAGGGGTGGAGGGCTCCACAAATCACTGTCAATCCTGTTTAGAGGCCTACAGGTAGCTGTTGCATCTTCACCTGGGCCCTGCCGTTGTTTTTTGGTCTGCACCCTAAGGACTTCCAGCTGTGAGTCACCTTGTCCAGTAACGCCAGCAAACATTTTCATGAGGCTGTTTCAAATATATGCTTCTCAAACTTTGGGCATTCATAAGAATTACTGGAGAGCTGTCAAAACACAGAATACTGGGCAACCACCCAGAGGTTTTGATTTTGTGATTGGGGGTGAGGCGATTTACATTTCTACCTTTGAACAGCATAGTTTAAACTATATATTTTAAGGAAACTGAAGCTGAATAGCAAAGGTAGGTTAATCATTTAAGTCCATATTATCTTCATCAAATTTCTTTCTATGCCTAATTAACAACACAAATTATAGATGGGGAATCAGAGACAAGACTGGATCAGTTTGCCAAATTGCAAGTTTACCCTGTTTTAAATAGTGTGAAAGAAGGAAAGAAACATTGTTTGGTGGTGAAAAAAACAGGAAGGGTTCCTGACTGCTCGCCCTATGTCCTTTGAGTCTGGAATATTTATAATGCTCTATTAAAGATGTTGTTTCCACAATGCCAAAAGTCAACCTGAAGTCATATGACAATGTTAGTTTAATGAAAATGCCATAAATGCATTAATCTCTAAAAAATACTCTCAGTGGAAAGAAAATTGCTTTTCTTCAAACGGAAGTAGCACATCATTCTGTTTCCGTGCAATCAGATTCCTAAACTGTTCAATCTAGGGCCGCATGCTCAGGAGAATGGCATGGAGCCATTACGGCGGAGCATGGAGGAGTGAGTGTTTACTTGTAGCTCCTTGGGAGGGGTGAGGAGCCTGCGTCTCCGCGCACCTGAAGCGGCCACCATCCGCGGAGTGTGTGGAAGGCTGGGTTATTTTCAGTTGTATCACGTTTGTCGTGTACCAAACCCTAACTCAGAAACCTAGGCTTTGCTCCCAACTCAGGGTGTCCTAAGGCTCCTCGATTTATAAACTGGCCATGATAAACCTGTAATGACAGTAAACAGGCAACACCAATCAAATCGTGATTGAAAATAATTTCTGCAAGGCTCTTTCTGGGACTCAGATCTATTTATGGAACTGCGTATCGCTCCGCCGCGTGTAGCATGCTCCGTGATGCTCCGTGACGCGCGGGAGCCACGAAGCTTGTTTTGAGGATTAGATGGAGACACACATGTAGAATCACTTGGCACGACACCTGGTATATAGGTGCCCAATAAATGCTAGTTTTGCTCCCTCCTTAGTTTTCTTTCTCTAATATGATTATTTGGTATATTACTGCTCTAGTTACTAAACAAGTTATCTTTGAAAATGCAAATGTTTCAGAATCATTGGGAGGATCATGATTTTAAATCCAAAGACTTCGGTTTGACTCCCAGGTTGACTAATAGAGTTAACTCAGTTAAAACACAAAAATTCTAGGGCCTTATTCTGCTCATACTTAATAATTAAATATTATTTAAATTCCTTCTATTTCTAGGGGAATAATATGTAACAGTGCATTAATGTAGTAATAAATCCTACACAAATGTTATAAATTCAACTCTATGAATATTTTCTTTCAAGCTTTAACAGCACACATGCTATTTACATGTTTTATATTATAGGTTAATCATACATATCATTAATCACATTATATATATGAAAAAAAATTTATATGATTTCACATATAGTATCTAAATTGAAACCCATTATTATCTTGTGAGAGGAAAGAGACAGAGGAGAACACGCTGTAATATATATGCTACACATTTCCATTATTATTAGGAATTCTAATTTCTGGGTGCTAATCAGATTTCGTATAACTACCACCAGTACAAAATGTTTCAAGAAAGAACTGTTTGCAATGGAAGTCGAAACTAAGTATAAAAATAATTTTGAGGGGTAAACCTTGAAGGTTACTATAGGATATTTTGCTAAATGTCAAGCTAAAAGAATTGTTTTATTCCAATCATCTACCAAAATTGATTATAGCATACCAACACACATTTTGTTAGCCTTATTTATTCAATCAGGAAACCTTTAGTGAATGCCTCTTATGTGCTAGGTATTGTATCAGAAACTAGGAAATCAGACCATGATGTGTCCTGAAGGGACTCTTAGTCTAACAAGGCTTAGGGTTTAGTATATGGCTGGGCCTATTCTCAGTACTTTATATATATTCACATACTTAATTCTCTGTAGAATGATGATAGTATCCATATTACTGTTTTGATTGGAGATTAAATGAATTAATACATATAAAGCTCATACCACAGACCTATACAGATATATAAATAACTGTTGTTTTAGGATTCTTTAAATACTAGTAATAAGAAATAATTAAACTAGGTTAAGCAAGAGAGGATGCTTTTTTATAAGGACACTTGGGGGTCTTGTGGAAGTCTTAGGGCAGGAATACAGAAGGCCTTCAGGAAGAGTCTTCAAATGACAAAAAATCAGAGCCAGAATCTCTTTCTGTTCCCGTTTTGCTGCTCACTGGACATCTGCTCTATCTTTCCTGTGTACACCAGCTTTCTTTCTTTCTCTTTCTCTCTTTTTTTCTTTTATTTTCTCTGCTACACTGACCCCCAAGATGAAGGGATGATGACTACTTTGTATTCCTCATATTCTTATCTTCTCCTCTCAATCTCCATCTTGATTCAGGTGTAGCACCCTGGCCTGCTGAATTAATTTGGAAATACAGTATTCTGTGGTACAAACATGAATGTTAGTGGCTACACCTATAGTAAGACCTTAAAAAAATATGAGTGTGAATAGGATGGACACTTCAAGAGATGCTTTATGTGTTAGGTCAATTAAACTGAGGAAATACAGGAGTCCAGACTGGCGACAGCAAGATTTAATATAAGACTTCACTATAGAGGTAGTGAAGGGCTGAGTAGGAGAAACTACAATTCCAAAAGGAAAAATTTGGGGGGCTTTATAGTAATCAGTCTTTAGCCAAGCTGATGTTCCCAAGCATCTGGGCAGGACGCAGGTGCAGAAATTTCCATCTCATGGTTGGTGGGACTTGAGCCCTGCAGATGTTCTCAGGGTCTGGGCAGGATGGTTTCCAGCTCCTCTCTGAGCCTGAGATTTCTCTAAGAACTAAACTAAAATATCACAGTTTTCTTGTTTCTGTCTTCTCTACACTAAGTTTCCCATGAGATACCACAATATGTCCTTAACAATTCCTATTCATAGAACAGATTTGGGAAAAAAATGGGAAGTGGGTAAGGTCTATAAAATATTATGAGGCTCAAATAGAGTTCACACACTCTAGTGATCATTGCAAACAATTTACTAGATTGCTTATGTTTAATTATGATGTATCATTCTGTAGCAAGTGCATGGTTGTATACCATCCATATGTTTTCTGTGCCTAATGAGTAAGTTACAATTTTAGGAGTACATAGTTCTGGAATGTTAGGCTTGTGAAAGAGACTCAACATATTAAATGATGAAAACACAGAGAAAGGAACTTTAGAAGACTGTGTGAGCTTTTACAATGAACTATTCTCAGATATGATTAAAATATTTCATGCACTTTTCTCCAAGACAGTGTGCTGAAATAAAGAGTGCAGAAATAAAGACATAGCCAAATTTTGCATGTTAAGAATGCCAGAGAATAATCACTTATGAAAGTCAGAGTAGTAAAATTTACTGTGGTAAGGATATTTCTCTATAAACATTATACTGTCAAAAGAAATTAAATTGGTGCCACAAAACTGCAAATTTCCGTAGAGTTGATTATCTGTCATGGATGCCTTATTTTTATATTAATAATGATCTTCAGAGGAAGAAAGATATTTTTATTAAGTGTCCTGAATAGCTAATCATAAATTATAAAAAGACATAAAATCTTACCTGACATTTGATGTTTTTTTTCTTTTCTGTTCAGTGTTATTCACTATGGTGCTCTGACCTTCAATGCTATTAATAACTATATATATATATATACACATTTCCTGCAAAATTAGGTAGAGTTTCAAATAAGTTTTTGACTAAACAAAATAGGTTTCTTAGCCTATGGGGATTGACTATTGTTTGCTTACATCGTTTTTCTGTATTAAAATGCAAATAAACTCAGAAAAAGGGCTTTTGATGCCATCTTTTCAAATTTCCCTCACATGCCAGAAAAATTTCTGTCTGAACTTTAATTACTTGAAAAGTTTTCCTTTGTTTCTGAGTGAAATCTTCCTCCATTAACTTGCTGCCTGATTCTTGCTTTTTCCCTCTGGGAGAAACAATGTAAGGAAAAGTTTTATAAACCACCTTGGTCTTCCCTTTTCAAATCAACTCCTCTTAAGATCCCAAAATGTTTTTCATGTAATATCACTTCACTGTTCTCCGTGCTCCCTTTTGGATGTTCTAAGATGTGTTCCGTTTCTCCCTTAATTTACAGTCCCTATGCAAAGTGTAAGTGAATCTATCATTTTCCTTGATTTAGACACTATGCATCCTCAAGTTATTTCATATAAATAGTACATACTGAAGAAAACTTGGTTCAACTATCCTGTATTCACCTAGTTTGTGTTTTTAACATCAACTACTCTTCCATTCTGTGGAGTTTCTCAGTTATTCTTTGCTCATTTGAATAACAAAGCACACTCATTCAATATTCCATGAATTATGTATACCACTTTCTTGATTTTGTCATGCACATATTTGATAAACATGTCTTCTATACTAACTTCTATAGATAGCTTTTAAGCTTGACTTATCTGGGCATATTTTTAAGTATATAGACTTAGTGCTTAAGATTCTGATTTAATGGACCTGTGGTGGAGTGTGGGGCACACATATCTCAACAAAAACTTTCTTAGATAAATATGATAATCAGTTATATTTATCATCGCAGCTATATATCAATAATAAAAATGTTAAAAACTCACAGGAAAAAAAACCCTGGTGATCATCAATCCATTCCTTTTATTTAATAAAGTAGGACAATGCAGTAGAGAGAGACATTCTAACTCATCCTAGGACTAGTGTGAGGCATGAAACTGGGATGCGGGATTCCTCACTTGGTCCTGCCCTCTCCCCACATCACCCGGACTCTGCCCTAATCACTGCCTTCTCCAATGGTTTGCTTGACTCGCTATTACCTGCAATATCACAGAATCTGAGTTCGTTATCTTGTAGATGTATCTACATATTATCTACATATTTTTAGTGATACAAATAAAACTGCTGTATTTGCAAGCATTACTGGATGACTTCAAGTAATTGATTTAGATTAGCATAGAGGTCCATTCTAATGCAAGCTTTTAGAATCACAGATTTCGAGGGGAAAGAAGGAAATAGGTAAGTTTATAGTCTGTTTTCTCCTACACCTGGAGAAAACACTCCAGGTAAAGAAGTGGCCTGATCAAATCTCCCTGTAAACATTAAAGGCAGCTATCTAGGCAAATCATCTGAAGTTATTTGCCAACAGGAGAATCTTTCTATGAAATTCTAGCAAGAAATACCTGTTCTTTTAGGATTGTTTACATAAACAAACCCAAGACCTACAGATTTACAGGGTGTGGCTTCCTGGAAAATGTCATCTGAGCAATATAAATGTCTGAGTATAAATGGAGAGGTTGTACCACCTAAATGTCTCCTCTGTGTAAGTGATAGGACTCCAAACATCTCTTAGAGACTTGGTATGCTAATCTTGAGTTGGAGCAGCAAGAAAGGACCTGGGGAGCTGCAACAGAGATCCTGAATTTCTCCCTGCTCTACAGCATTTTAATTGTTATGTCCTTGAAATAATAGTATTTAGTAATTAATAATTCTGAGCAAGAATTCTGATTTTTGGATATCTAATGAAACGATCCAGTACTTTCAGTTATCATTTTTTACTATGACAAGATTGTCTTTTAGACAAACAAATCACAAAGGCTAACACAAGTTTTGATAAGAAAAAAGGGTGGGATGTGTTATAGGCTGAATATCTGCACCCCCACTCCCTTCTTATTTTAAAGCCTGAGCCCTTAGTCTGAGTATTAGGAGGTGAGACCCTTGGAAGATAATTAGGTTTAGATAAGTCATGAGGGTGGAGCCCCCATGACAAGATTAGTAACCTTGTAAGAAGATGAAGGGACTAGAGCTCTCTCTTCATTATGTGAGCACACAGTGAGAAAGCATGCAAGCCAGGAAGAGGGCCCCCATTAAGAACTGAATTTTCTAACACCTTGACCTTGGACTGCTCAGCTTCTAAAAGTGTGAGAAGTAAATACTTGTTGGTTAAGCCACCCAGTCTGTGGTATTTTGTCATAGCAGCCTAAGCTAAGACAGGATTACAGGGAAAATGGAAGTTCCTATGGCCAGGATCCCCACCTGACCCTAATCTATTTGATGCCTGTATTGTTATGTAAAGAGCTCCATCTACTGTTCAAAGCAGAGCCTGGAGAGGAGGCAGAGCCTAGAAGAGGCAAACCCTTTCACCCACCTGGTGTTCTGTTGTTATTCTTCAGCCCCACTGAATCCAAAGTTAACTTGCCCAGAGTTGGAAACTCCCTCTGGCCTGAAGCTACAGGATATAAATTGAGGACCTGAAGCCAGGATGGCTGCCTACCTATCTTTGGAATGAAGTAGGAAAAGCCTTGGGGCAGATTATGGGGGGTGGAGTTGGAATTTTACCAATCGGATTTGGAGGAAATAGAGTCAAGGTGAAATGCCTTTTAAGTTTTAAAGAAAATGAGTGACAGGCAGAAAGGAAATTAGTGAAAATTTGTTAATAACTGTGGATAAAGTGAAGGTTCCTATGGCCAGGATTCTCACCTGGCCCTGGTCAGCTAGCTCACTACATACATGTGGGCAATACATTGTTAGTGAGTCTATATAAAGAGCTCCACCCTGTGCTCTGGGCAACACGGTGGCATGGCCACATGGCTGCAGGGCTGCAGGAGACCAGAGATAAGACCGGAGCAGTGGCAGCACTGAAGACAGAGACTGAGACAGCTTTTGGGGGTTAGAGAGGCTCAGAGGCAGAGACCAGCTTGCTGCATGCAGACTCGCTCTGACTGTATGGGATTCTAGTGATTGACCTGCTACTGTGGGAATAAAGTTGGTTATAAGTCCTTTCACCCCAACAATGTTCCACTGTCAGTTCTTTCATCTCATTGAATCCATAGTGAACTTGTCTGGGGCTACAATCCATTGGCAATGAGACAGGGACCATGGGCTTAGACAGAATAGGGCAAAGGCCTCCAGAAAAAGCAAGGCAGGACTTATAGTCAGAGCGATGTAACACATGCAAGGAAACCCCATACCAAAACTCTGTGTTAAACATTAAGCTCTAGAGTCATTCTTCAGTGAGATCAGTTGATACTCCCCAGTTAAAGGAAAGTAGCCCTTGTTTTTATTGTGCTAAGCATTTGTAATCATGTGTAAAATTCACTTTGGCATGCTAAAAGGGCCTAAATGTCTCATCAAGGACAAACATCTTAAGACCACTTTTGGACCACTCAAGTCCATACTCTAAGCCCTTTATCAGTTCCCCCAAATCCTCAACTGCCTATAAATCCCCTTGACAATGCATCACCAGGGGGTCTCTTTTCTCCTCCTGGCCTGAGCCAGAAGCTCTGTCCTCTCACTTTATTTCTAAATAAAGGCCTCTACCCTGGCTCTCCTACCTCGGGTGTTTGCTAAGTGCATTCTTCAACTCTGCAAACGAGAACCCAGGCATCAGCAAGACAATAACCCTTTTTAAATCTGGTCCTCTAAAAGATGTGGCTATTGCAGAAAAAAATCAGTAATCCCATTTTTTCCCTGTTATTGGTAAGCCTTTTAATGCTTTTATGGATGCCTGGAAAGATGTTATGTTCACTTACAAAATAATTAAATTGATTGATCAAAATCTGAACAGGCAGGAGGAGGCCATGGCTGGATGACTACAGAATCCCAGGGGTGTTCTGTTAGGACTAGGTCACTACAGAGAATACTAACAGAAGGCTGGCAAATCATTATTGGCACACTGTCATAATAGATACTGCAGGAGGGAAGGAATTATGTTTGATGATTGATCTTCAAATGGCTGAGAACTTTTATGAGCAGATATCTCCAGACAGAATGACAACTGACCTCCTACATTTGCTGAAGTTGGGGGATTGGCCTACTTACTCTCAACATATAGACTTCCTCCCCAACCCAGAAACTAAATATTCTTTCTGAAGCAGTAGGAGTGGCCTGCCTGTACTGGGGAAATATAATTAAAAGTTAAATCTCTGTCAAACCAGAAAACCTCTCCAAAATGGTAGAAGAGAAAGAAAACAATTTTATTATTGAATAAGCATTAAACCAGAATGTGATGTGGATTATAGGTAATTCACTGAAGAGACTGCAAAGACATAAAGAAATCTCACCTCCATATATAGCCAAGTATATTGAACCCATTGCATACATGTTTTCAATAATAAGTAATCAAATAGGAGTTGATTTAAACAACATTTTAAAAAACTTGGACTTGTTAAAGGTAGGGGAGAGCCTATAGCCAATGTCAGTGTTCAAAAGCCTCTTCAGATTCTAGGGACCAAATCAGAGGACCTGGATAATTATGCATTTAATTAATTGCTCAGTCAGAGGTTTTGCTCACTCAGCAGAAGGTGATTTTCACTGTCTTCACTGTTTACTATTCTATACTAATCCCAAATATTATCTGGTTGGTGTTTTGGGGTTTTTTTGGCTATTTTATTTGCAAAGTGGACTGACTTCTAGATTGTAATGCTCTGTGGCCCACAACTGACAACAGATGCCACAAGTATTTAACTTCAGTTGAGCACTCTTGCAAACTGTCTAGTGAGGCTTTGTGGCCTGTGAAGCAAAGGATTGTAACAAGCCAAAGTATCCAGAATTGGAATATAGCCAATCATATTATAATAACTGCATATGGTGACAGAGGGTAACTATATTTATTGTGGTGAGCATTTAGTAGTGTATATAAATGTTGAATCACTATGAATATACCTGAAACTAATATAATATTATATGTCAACTACACTTCAATTTTTAAAAATTTTGTTATCATTAATCTACAATTACATGAAGAACATTATGTTTACTAGGCTCCCCCCTTCACCAAGTCCCCCCCACAAACCCCATTACAGTCACTATCCATAAGCATAGTAAGATGCTGTAGAATCACTACTTGTCTTTTCTGTGTTGTATAGCCCTCCCCATGAACTATACTTCAATTTAAAAACAAAAAAAGTTACAGTGTCATAGGGTGTATAGTTCAGGAAAAGAGCCAGGCCCTGGGTAAGGCAAGAAAAGGTTAAGGCCAATTTGTGTGGCCAGCTGGCAGAAAAGATTAAGCAAAAAT
The DNA here is from genome assembly GCF_030020395.1 of Manis pentadactyla. Taxonomy (NCBI): domain Eukaryota; kingdom Metazoa; phylum Chordata; class Mammalia; order Pholidota; family Manidae; genus Manis; species Manis pentadactyla. The sequence continues at coordinate 59,001,740 of NC_080023.1, read as the reverse complement.
AAACCAGCTGGATTCTAGGACAATAACTTATGACAAAACAGAATGCAGTTTCTAACCTGTTCAAACCAACTAGATTCGGGATAGAGAACAGAGGTGACCTACAATTACCCCAAAGATCATTATATGCTCTCTAGCATACTAAAAATCACACACCCCTTAGAACCTCAACAATTCCAAAGCTGACCTTACCAGGACAAAAAGAAGGTGTCACCCTATTTCCCAGAAATCCCCTCTCTATTCTAAGAAAACCCCACTTATCCTCATGAAAATTCCACCCTCTGCTTCAACTCCAGCTCTAAAACCTCCTAATCCAAACCTCACCATGCTATGCTACTCACCTCTCGAGGGTGCCCGCACTCCTTCTTTGAGGGTGTACTTTCACTTTATTCAACTACTCTGCTCATACCTGCTCAACCTGCTCATGAATTCTTTCTCAATCAGAGTCAAAAACCCTCTTCCTGGGTGAGGTGTCACCTACCACACAGGGAAAACTGTCTGCATGGGAGTTCCTGACAACAAAAGTGTCAGTTTAGCATTGTTCTCTAACTTCTGTGACTATCAGCAGATTACCTACATTTTGAATGGTTATACATCCCTTGGTTAGATTAAGTTTCTCTGTTTATTTTTTGATGACTGGAGAACATAGTAGGAGAATCCTGAAACCCTTGAGATATCCTTCGATATAAAAGTGGTCTCCTTCATAAGCAAAAGCAAACCGTTTAAACTCATCTGCTAGAGGAACATAAAAATAGGGAGAGAAGGGGAGAGGAAGAGAAAGAAAGAAAAAGAAAATGCAGAACATGGACCAATTACAGAGAAAAACTTTGCAGACAGTGGTATGGAAGTCAGAATATTTGCAGTTAGGAACTATAGGCATTAATGGCTAAAATCTTCTACAAATCTATATCCTGCAGCTGCTTTCAGTAGGGCCAAGGAAAAGCATTAGTAAGAGTGATACTATAGCTGATTCTATGGTTAAACAGTACTGAAAAAGGTTGACAGTGGAGGGAAGGATGTGTGTCAGGACATGTTGTAACTGGAAATGAGAGATAATAGCCAGTGGTGGGGGTGTTTGTAAGTGGATAGTGTGTGACCACAGGGAGGAATGAAGTCAGGAATTTCCAAGACAGCACCTCAGATCAGAGATAATACTATTGTCTTTATTTGATTATTGATTGTGTGAAATGGGGCAAACTAAAATCAAAATGGAGTCAGCATGGCTAAGAGAAACAAATGGAGCTGAGAGATCATTAAGGAAAAGAGGTCTGTGCATGTCAGCAGTTTCCTATCTCAGAAGAATGGTGGATATAGCATGCTGCCAAACCACATTCCTGAGATCACCAACTGTTACAGACTTATATGGACTCTTGCCTGACTCCGCCATAGCAACCAATCAGAAACTGAGTAATGTACAAACTTTTCTGCCAGCTGCAATCATGAAACATTTATGACAACTTAATTTGTAAATGAATAAACTTTCTGCTATTTACCTTTAAAAACCCTAAGCTTTCTCAACAGTTGGAAGCACAATTTGGATTGCTACCTAAAACTGTGTCTTTTTTTCAGTTGACAGTAAGTAATTTACTTATCTATGGGTATAAATAGTACTACATTTTTAGTTAACATTTTTACTATACATTAATACATACAGTTTTGCAAAAATTTGTATTTATTAGTAACAGCTCTGACTATGACTGATGGCTAGTGCAGGAGAAATCTCTGAAAATGTTTTCTCCAGATAAGATTGTAAGGCTTTATCTAAAGATTCTGTCTCAGTTACCTGGACAAATGTAGTCAAGAACCAGAACAGGTCGCTGCAGCCCCCAATCCCCTGGCCTTTTGAGAAGGCTTTCAAACTTCTCATTAACAAATCACAGGGAATCCCAAGTCCCAAAACGGTGTTTTGACAAGCCCTTGGGTATTTGGGAAAGGGGATGTGGAGACAGTGAACGTAACACAGGACTCTCTCTTCCCACCCCCGGACACGCGGGTGTGCGCTCCAGGCCTGCCGCTGCCCCTCTGCCGCTGCTGCTCCCTTCACCACACATCCCTCCGCCAGAGCTGGCTGAGTTCGTCTCTGTCGGATCCAGTCACACAGAGCAGCTCGGTGGCGTATTTTGATGACTGAACTAAAAAAAAAATGATTTTAAGAGGGCTGTGCCCTCACCCAGGATGGACTACTGGCTATTCCGAGCACTATGGAATCTGATGTCTTATTAAAGGCCAATAGCTAGGAGTGTGTGTTATTATGATTTATAATAAGAAATATACATTTGGTCTTCGACCCTATTTCTGGAACAGAATTCCTAAAACCCTTGGAATTTTCTGTGTTAAGAGCAATTAGGGTGATTTTTGTTACTGAAACGGCTTTTGGAAAACCCTCAGGTAATAGAAGGGGCTGGTTGCCAGAGGAATCAGCCAGGCGGTTAAAGGTTGGGACGTTGAGCACCCACCCCACTCCAACAACACTCATAAGAATTGACAGTTCTAGTTTGGCTAGATAGTTCTAGATAACCAGTTTGGCTACTTTTCTGTTAGACCTCAGCAGCTGGGGAAGGGGAAGATAAGGTTCTCAAGAGAACAAACTGCCCAAACTCTGCCCAGGTAGGGGTCCCATGTGAAGACAACAAAGGCTTTGCAGGGAGATAACTTCTTTGCCTATCGGGAGCAGGCCAAACGGGTCCCAATTGCCTCCCAACCAGGTTCTGATGCAGGGACAACCCAATGAAAACTAAGAACTGCCCAAACCATACCACATCATAATCTAATTAAAATAAAATTGCGGTTTTCCTCCCCCAACCCCATGGGCTTTTGTGTGTGAATTTTGGGAAAAGACAGGCACACCAAGAGGAACAGGTGCTTAACTATAGCTGTCAATCAAATGATTTCACCCTGTCAATCAAAAGAAGTGCCTCCCAGCTAGGTGGTGATAAATAGACCCTCCTCTAAAAGTTCAGGGCCTTAGTCTGCCTTGACTTTGGCAGGCTTCTCCCTTAGTGCGTATTCAAATAAAACTTTAACTCTGCTTCACGACTGTGTCTCTGCTTTTCAATTCTTTGCTGCAGTGGGGATAAGAACCCAGAGGAACAAACTCAACCCATAACATTTCTATCTAACATTGTCACACAAGTAATGAAATACACCTGAGAAACATGTGACAGAGGTATTTACACAGGTCAAAGTATTAGCTGGGAGTTAAATGGTTAAGAGGAAGGTCTGCATTCCATTCTTTCCTTTACCAGGTATACTGGGTTGAAGAGTGTTGCCCCAAAATTCATGTTCACCTGGAACTTGTGACTGTGTCCCTATTTGAAAATCAGGTCTTTGCAGATGTATTTTAGGTGTAAGTTAAGATGAGGTCATACTGAATTTGAGAGAGCCATAAAACCAGTCAATGGTGTCCTTATAAGGAGAGACATAGAATGTAGAGAAAATGAAAGTTCTATGGCTGAGATTCTCAACTGACCCTGGTTGGCTTGCTCACTACACGTGTGGGCAATACCTTGTTACTGACTATATAAAGAGCTCTGCCCAGTGCTCTGGGCTGTGCGGCTGCAGGAGAGCAGAGGCTAGAGTGGTGGCAGCCCTGAGGATGGAGAGTGAGCCCGCTGTGGGGGCAGAGTCCAGAGGCAGAGACTGGCTTGCTGTATGCACACTCACTCTGAGTGGACAGGATTCTAGTGCTTGACTTGCCACCGTGGGAATAAAGGTGGGTATAACCCTTTCACCCCAAGAACATTCCACTGTAATTTTTCAGTCTCACTGAATCAAGAGTAAGCTTTCCCAGGGCTGAAACCCATTGGCAAGACACAGAGACTTGAGAAAAGATAAGGCTACATTAAGACGGGGCAGTTACTGGAATTATTATGTCAGAAGCCAAGGAATGCCAAGGACTGCCAGCAATGTTCGGAAGCTAGGAGAGGCATGGGATGGGTTCTCCAGAGCATTCAGAAGTAACCAACCTTGCCTATCCTGATTTCATACCTCCAGGCTCTAGAAGTGTGAGACGGTAAGTTTCTGTTGCTTTGAGCAATTCTCTTGTTTAAATAGTTTGTAGTACTTTGTTATGGCACCTATAGCATTACTAGCAGAATGTGTTGTGTTTCCCTTCTCAAAGGAAATAATTCAATCAAAAAACAGACATAGGAAAGTTTTAGAGAGCAGGCGTTTGTTTATTAAGCAAAGCCTAAGTACCTTCTCAAGAGGGATGGAGAGCCGGTTGTCTGGAAACCAAAAGCAGCCCCACTATTGGGGTTAGGTTTGATTTTTAAAATGGTGGTAAGTCCCACTCCACATCTTATGTCATTTAATTGATATGTTGATTGACAATTTCAGTTTACATAACCTTCTACTCAGTAAGCAGACACCCACCCATAATACCTAAGCCGAATCTGGCAGGGGGATCAGGCAAAACCACAATGTAAATTTACTACAATTAGATATAATGAATCCTAAAGTAACTGGGTCACCTTTTGGGTCTTAGAGTGCCAACACCTACCAAAGTTGGTGGTCTTTGGGCCATGATGAGTCAGAAGACTGAGTCATAAACAGGAGGGGCTTGGTGGTATGTTCTGCCATTTGGTAGGTGGGAGTGGGGAGGATCTTGTCCAGGACAGAGCAGGACCTACTCATGTCTGCTTAGCTACCTGACTCTAGGAGACTCATACAATATGGACATGTCAAGGGAGAAGAGAATGAAGTTAAGTCTGTCAATTCTACTTGTGCACATGGTAATGACAGACACCCTCTTGCATGAATAGTATCAGCTAATGACAGTCCTTAAGCATGGTACACTTCAGTAGGATGAGCCTGACTGTCTAGAATTGCTTAGGGATAACAGACCTGTGATCTATGGATTTATGAGGCCCACCCACATTAGGGAAGGCAATCTGCTCTACTCAAAGTTCAGTGGCTTAAATGTTAATCTCTTCCAAAAACATCCCCACAGAAATTTCCACAAAAATGTTTGACCATATGTCTGGACAATGTGGTCCAGCCAAGTTGACATATGAAATTAAAATCACACTTTCCATTGTGCCCATCTTACAGGTTTGTTCTGATGTTTACATCTATTTCCTTCAAATGTCATTTTGTATCTTTATTGATCATTTTTATAATTCTGTAAACATGTTTGTTGAGCAAACATTGGAAAAATTACACATATCCAGTCCAATGGAATTGTACTTTTGGGGAAAATACACAGAGAGAATATCAGTGTGAGGTGTGAGTGGGTGTACTGCTGTCTGTAGGATTCTGAAGTAGCACACAGGGATCTAGTCACACCAGACATCACACTCCAGGAGAGAGACTCTCATGATGTGGAACTTCAGCTGCACAATTAGAGAAGCTAAGAGTCCCTGCCCTGCCATAACTTCCCATTAGGATCCCGTCCAGCTCTGCCACTTCACATTCACTGGTTGGAGATCAGTATCTTTTCTGATGTGATGCGAAGTCTATGATTTAAATCTCACATTTTTAGATGTGTAGCATAGTGGGCCAATTGTCTGATCCACCACCATGGTAACCTTGAATTAATTGCCATAAGGATTTGGCTGTAGTTGGTTTCCATGGACCTCTGTTGGAGGCCAATAGCTTCTCTAAGTGAGCAACATGGAGGGAATCAGTTTTGGGCAAATAAGCCATTATTTAACTTAAAAACATGTTTCTTCATCCTTCATGAGATGGCTAGTAGCACATGCATGAATTGTTTTCATAGTTTATGATCTGAAAATCAAAATCCTTTGAAACTATCCTAATAAGCCATCCATCTCTTCATTTTCATAGTTAATGCTGTTACATCTTTGTCTCCAAAAATCTCAGCCATCAGTTTGTCAAATGAGTTTTGTCATTTTCAAATCTTGCTTCAGGATGTCAGCACATATCCCGCTGAGGCTTGTCAGATCACTAAGTGACATGAATGCATTTCAGTAGGGTCTCAGTTAACAGTTACAATGCATAGTTCTTCCCTTGGGGACCAGGTTGAAATACACCTTCTATTTGGTTATGCATGGGAGATTTTCTTCATTTTCCAGAGTAGGGGGCTCTATTGTTTATTTAGAATTAAGATTTTCACTCCTGGCTGCATGTTTAAATCACCTGGAAACTGTGTAAAACTATCAGTGTCCCCCTACAGACCAATGAAGAGAATATCTAGGAATAGTGAACAAGAATCAAGATTTATTTAAAACTCTCCAGTGACTGCAATGGGCAACCAGAGTTGAGAGGTATTGCTTTAGCATAGTGCTTCTGAAGCACCAAGATAAAATGAGTTATCTGTACATCTTGTGAAAACTCAGGCTCTGACTCAATGTGTGGAGCAGACTTTGGGGTTGGGGGTTGGGGGTAAGAGGTGCTGCACACTGAGTAACAAAGCTTTTGCAGTTCTTGGTTGCCCTCTTACTGACCGTAGCCTCACATTGAAACATGTCATTTCTAATTTATCACCTTTATTAATCAATATTTGTGAAGTGCAAATTTTCTGGATACGATTTATCTGTCTCTCCTGTTAAAGAGCAATAATCCCTTGTGACTCACAGTGCTGGGCTTCCTTTTTTTACACCATCTGGATGTTAAGAGTCGAAAAGAGCTTTGGAGATGATCTGGTCTATTAATTTCAGATGTGCTTCCAGGGCTGGGAGGCCTGAGAGGCACCCTGGAAGGTTATGGAGGAAAAGTGGCCGGGTGCAGGCAAGGCTGTAAATTCCCCCTCTATTCCAATAAGGAAATTCCACTTTTGCTGTTTGTTTTATCCTTTAATGTGACACTTCAGTTGAAAAGTTTTCCATTGAAAAAAATGGTAGGAAAACTCTAATGTGTCATTTCAAAGATGAGACACCTGAAGTACAGGTGTTAAATTATGCACCTAAGTTCTTCAAATATTCAATAACTGTGGGTAAATTTGCAATATTTCTAGAATCTCTCACCTGGCCTTAGTGCAGCTCCACATCAATAGGTGTTTCCAAGGGGTGGAGAGAAGCAGTCTATTTCCATATCAATAGGTAATTACAAGGGGGAGTGAGGGCATATCTAGACCAGAGAGGTTGGGTGGGGTCCCTTTTTGCAACCAGGTGGTGAGAGACATGGGTGAGCAGAAGTGAACGACTGCTTGTAAGTAATACACAGTTTCTCCCACTTTATTTCTCCTATTGGCCAATTTCAGTTTTAAAGGTAATTTGCCCCAGGCTGGGAAAATATTTTCCCCCCAGAGTTAACACTAACAAATTCATAAAGTTTCTGGGAATGAAAAAAAGTCACTTGTATAACACTAAGTTATAGCAGTGCGATATGACTTTAAACTACAGAGTATACTTTGCAGTGTGAAATGAGAGAAAACTATGTTATGGTAATTTTGCTTTTAGTGCCTATTAATATGCCTGTCACATGGTGTTTATTTATAGCTGAGTCATTGAAAATTTAATGAGAGCAGTTCACAGGAATCTTCTGTGGCTCCAAGCATATATCAGATAATGCAGTAAACCAGGGAATGAAAAGTTTATAAATTGTCTACAAAACCCAACTGCTCAGCAAATGAGCCCAAAACAAGTTACGTATTGTCATTCCCTTCCCTTCATTTCTCCCAGTTAAGGACTTACAGACTTGCGTGAACATTATTTTTCCTAAATTTATAATTACCCTTGCTTCTTTTTTCTCTTTGGAAGGGAGGAGAAAATAAGACGTTGAACTGCACAGTAGGAGTAAGGAGATACAGTAAGTTCTCTTTCTGTATTACTGTAAGGAGTAACAGCAAGTTCTCTTTCTGTATTACCCCTACAGTGGTTGTATCAGGAAGGAAGGGACTCGGCTTGGTGTCACAGGGAAGTCAGATATAGTGAGAGCAGAAAGCAAAATAAAGAAAGCAAAGTAAGTTTTAAAGCACTCTGCATAGAGTAACAGAGTGGGCCTACCTAAGGTGAAACAGGCCCAGGTGCTCATTCTGAGGCTTCTTTTATGTGCTTTTGGCAGGGCAGAGAAGTCCTTGATTGACAGCTGTCAGCTCTCTAGGCTTATTCTGACTGGTGAAATGAGGACATGGGCTGTGCTGTGCTTGTGCTTCTGTTGTTTCTTATCTGGGGAAGATCCTGGACATTTCCTGAGTCACTCTTGGACCCTCTGGCTTCATCTGATTAACTCTGTGTCATTTTTGACTCTCTAGCTTTATCTGATTAACTCCGTGGGTCATTTTATAGGGGCCCCCCTCTCCTTTTCCTCCTGCTCATTTCTGTCTTTCTACCTAAGAGTTGAGACATCTTGCAATATGGTCATTGGGCAGCAAGCACCCAGCAAAGCCATACTTAAGTAAGTACCCAAACAAAGGAAACTTAACAAGGTATTAGCAGGGGAGGATTTGGTATACATGTTCCTCCTTGATATCTGTGATAGGCTCTTGCTTGTGTTTGAAGAAAAGGGGAAGCAAAGGCTATCTGCTGACATCTAGAACAATTCATTTAGAAACATAGTTAAAAGATGTATGAGTGACTTTCCAGGTAGGAGCAGATCCAGGGCAGAGTAGAAACAGGTCTTTCTATTATGGTCCTTGATGGGTTAGCATTGTGTGTGTTACTAGACATCAGATCCATCAGTTTTGTTTCTTTTAAAAATATGACTCTATGTTTGATTTATGCATTAATTATAAAATATGTCATTTTAGCACACTTAAAACTAATACTCAAACTAAAACATTTTAGTTTATATTTCTGTTTTAGTCAGCAGCATATATATGTTGCAATTATAGTTTAGCTAATAGGCAAATATGTCTGTATTTGAGGGTAGAAGGAAAGGATATGAAATATGATGAGTGGGTTAGCAGAAAAACTTGCTTATTCAGGAAAAAAATTTTTCTCAATTCTCTGCAGTCTTCCTATGTGTGTGTGTTTTGTATTCTTTTGTGGTTCATATATCAGTGTAATTCTCTCCACCTCCCATCTTCTATACGAAATGTTTGGCATGCTGATGGCCACCTCCTGTCCTCAGCAGTGTTATGCATTTATTGCCTTCTGTATGTCTGCATTAAAATTTCAATGTGATTATGAGATATAGGGAAGATAATCAGAGTTGCTTCTTTAAATAATTAAAATTAAAAAAATTTTTAAGAAATGTATTATGTGTCCTTGTTTCATGCCACATAAAAAGCTCTGTTTCCAAAGCTTATTAAATAACAGCAAACTAATCACATAATTATTTTGAGATTAAACTCAGGTTTTCACTCCCTTGAAATGAAGGGGGAAATGCTTTCGACATAAGACATAAGGACATAAAGACCATAAATCCATAGTGTTCTTGGTGGTTCATTAGATTCTCAAGGACAAAGTTAAAAGATCTACAAGTAGCAGTTTGTGTATATCATCCACTTCATTCTTAGCATTGGAATAGTCTGTATGATCAAGATGCAGCCCAGTTTTCTCACCCCTCTCTTCATCTATACTCTTTCTTGACAAACAGGTTATAAAGCACTGGCCTTCATCAGGAAGCCACAGACAAAACTCTCTCCTTTTCCAAGTCATTAGCTTATTTAAGCCTTGCAGAGTTCTGTTGGCTGTCCTTGTCTCAGGCCTGCCAACCCTGGGCAGCCTTTGGCTTGGCCACCTTGAGCTCATCATTTCAAGGTTCCTATATTCATCCAATGCTATTCTGTGTGAGATCAGAGTTCTGCAACTTCTTGTGATTATATGAAGTGTATTTGATCTATTCCTAGAAAAACTCAAAAATTTGTTCCATAGGAAACCTAATTCTCCCCTCTTTCACAGTAGATATTAAGATATGCAGAAGAAAACATCCTGAAGAGAATGTAAATGAGAAGTTTGCACTTCAATGATTTTCCCAGGTTCTGTTCTGAAATTAGCCGTTATCCATAATTCAGTTTAGTCATGTTGAGCCATGCTGTGTGCTCAGCATGGGAGGGATCCAGGCTGTATAAACTGTGTAAACCATAAGCATTAGATCAACAAGCTTAAATTTCACTAGGGTAGCAACAACAAAAAACTTATGACATGATTAGGAAACAATGTATGACAGCATATGATAAATTCTCATGTATCTGCAACTCCTAATACATGCTGTGGGAGCCTACAAAAGGAGGGTTCATGTGTTTCTGGGTTACTCAGGGAAGACCAGATTGAACTGGATTGTTGAGGGAAGATAAACTTAGGCTGCTGAGGGAAGGTTTGGCATGAATCCTAAACACACGTGCCCAGTGTATTCTTAATTTAAATGGAAAGACACCATTATTTTCCATGATGCTATGTGTGGACCAGCATTGCATGAACCAGCATTGCTTGAAGGAAAGCAAAGGGATACTAGGCTAAGAACTGAACCAAAAGTCTAACAAAACTCAAGAGATAATAGATCCAGGAAGGAGGAATAGTAGTGAAATTCCATTGTCTCTGGAAACAGTTTGGGGAACAAGAAAAAGGCAGCCCTGTTTCTTCACTCTTTAACTTGGAGATGGAGATGTCAATAAATGTTTGACTTACTATGCTTTGCAAATGCATTAAAACAAATGACTTGTGATTTGGGGAAACTCTCCAATACTCATTAGTCTGTACTTCAGAACTCATACCTGACTCCCACTCTGTCTTGAAAGGCTATCCTACTGCTTTGGCAGTGCCCTTAATCTTATTTTTTTCTTTTGTCAATAACACAGTACTTTCTGTCAGAATGACCTCTTTCACCATCTACCTTGAATTGAGAACTGATGTAAGACAGCTTCTAAATAATTCCGTGCAGAAAACATAGAAAAGATCAGCTAAGGCTTTTTATTGTCTTGTCCTGAAGCTCTTTCAAGGTGTTAGAGATAACCAAGATAATAGAGTGAGTAAATTTTCTACCTGCAGGTCTCACTAAAGGCTTAAAATGACAACAGTAGTAACAATGCAAAATATATATATATATTTGAAGTCATCTGATTTTAATGCTACTTTAAATAGCCAGAATCAATAGAAATGCGTGTTCTTAATTCTACAATGGGGAATTTTGTAAATATTAGGACAAGCTAAACCTTTGGGACGTCTTTGTTTTTTTCTATGGTGACAGAATTCCTTGGTGAGAATTAAAAATACTCCCACCATACTTTTTTGTGTAACAGAAGAAATATTGAATTTAAGCTTGTGAAAGTTAGATTGGACTCTCACTTTGCCATGTATATGCTGCTGAATTGCTATTTAAGGCCCTTTGAGCCTTCAATTTCTCATTTGTAGAGGGCAATGATAAAAATAATTGTTCTCTATGAAAGGTTGTTAGCATCAGCATCATGTTAGCTAATTTGTATGTAAACTGTAAATCACTATATAGAAATAGTAGTTATTACATAAATCCAAAACTCTAGCCTTGGGTTGCGTAGAATTTTTACACTATTAGAACAGAAAGAAAATTATGACAATCATTTCCTCCATGTGCCTGATAGTGGAAGAGAAAAGAGAGAATCAGGAATGTGAAGTGATGTTCCCAAGGTCTCACAGTTAGCTAAATCTCCCAACTCTAGACTTATTTCTACAACTATCTTAATTCTTGACTATTCTTAGTCCCCTATCTTTTTGGTGAAAATGGTTTGCTAAGATTGCATTGGTTATGAAAAACTGGATGAACATTGAGAAGGAGATTGAGAGAACATGAGAAGCAAATTGTGCACTTTTTAAAATAAAAAAGGCAATGTGCACTTCAGTGAACATATGTTTCTTTGCCTTTCAACCCAATGTATTAGCAGTGTCATTTGCAAAAATATTTCAACCCATTTCTTCCACAAACCACAGTGTTCCAAGGCACATTTAATATGTTGTGATGATCCCACTTGACTATGAGATTTTCCCCTACACATCATTTGCCCCAATTATTGTTTTATGTATGTAAGATAATGAAACGTTTTCTAAGAATATTTCAAATCATGCAAAGAAAGTACTCATATATCTGATTGGCTTTCCAAATAACAATTTAAGTGTTTTAGATTTTTCTTTTTCCCTCCCACTGCTTTTCAATCCCCAAGCTTTTAAGTGTTTATCTTTCTCTTTTAAGTATAGCCACAAAACAGTTTAAAAACTCTTCCTTTTCTTGGGTTGGGCTTTCGTCTGTTACCTCCATGTAAGTGTAGTAATCTTCATCTTCTAATCACATCCCCTCCGCAGTTCACTGCATCACTCTGTTAATGACCAAATATATTTTCTTTTGCTTGGGATATAAATCGAAGTAAGCTCAGCAGAAAGATTTGAGTTCCTTATAGAGGACAGGGCCCAGCAGGGACAATGGAAACAAGTTGTGAGTAAACTGTGGGACTAACAATTCGAACCCTCAGTGAAAAAAGTGTTTTCAGATGCAAGAAATGATCAACTGGCAAAAATGCTGGTGAGAGTAAGATAAGGCCTGATCATGGGCCATTGGACAGCGCTGTGGTGGTCAGTGGTGACCTCGACCAGAGCCCGTTCAGCGGGATAAAAGACTGAAGTGATCTCCACTGAGAATGAGTAGAGGGAGTGGGGGCACTGACTTTTAAAAAAGCCTCTTGGGGATTTTGCTGTAAAGAGAAGCAGAGGGACCTGGAAAGGGTTGAGAGGTCAAGAGAAAGTTTCTGGGTGTTGTTTTTAGGATTTTAGACACTATAGTATGTTTGAGTCTCAAAACATAATCCAGTGAGGAATGGCATGGCAAATTTATGATGTGTGAGAGAGGGGATAATCACAAGAGGAAAGTCCTTGGATAGGTGACAAAGAGGACAAAACCAGTGCACAGGCGGAAAGTTCGTCCTAGGATAATGGTACCTGAGCCATTAGTGGCAGTAAAATTGGTAAATTCTGTAGTAATTGCACATGAAAGATCTTTTATGACCCTCTCAATTTTGCCTATTAATAAAAAGCAAGATTAGTCCCAGGATTACTAGCCTTCATGTGTTTCAGTATTTTTTTGAAAACTTCATTATTTGTCTTAATCATTTTTTGCTTATTTATTCATTAACACATCATGAGCAAAAATACAGGCAAAAATATAGCTTGAGATTGTCCCCCACAAAAGCTCATAGGCTTTGGAGCTGGGCTGATCTGGTTCATGGCAAGAAATAGCGAGAGGTGAGTTTTGGAAAGTAAGTCTTTGATACAGAGCTGCTTTGTACATTTGACTGTGTGCAGACCTTGGGTTTCATTATGCAGTTTCTGGGGGACTATTAATCATTAAGCAGGGCAATGGCTTAATCGAATATGTGTCTTCAAAGGAGATTTGTTGACAATGTTTGGAAGAAATCAGAAAGCATATCAGATTTAGTATATCTTTGATAACCTCACATTGAAGCCTTTTTACAGTGTAAAAACAATAGATTTTTTTCACTTTGGGAAGGTATGATGAATTTATTCTTTCAAAACATTTTCTTTTAGTAAAGATACTATAGATAATTGGGAATTTTCAGGAAAATATGTGCATGCAAATGCACACACATGCACATGCACAGCACCGTCATTTTGAATCATCTGGATTCAGTATAATTGCCAATGTAATTAGCTTAGCTTGTTCTGTTCCAGATCCTCTGGTAAGTGTAACATTTTAAAACAATCTCTTTTAGTGTTTTAGTGCAAATTTGTACTTTCCATTTCATCAAAATGTACTGAATGGTAAATTAGGTTTCTTGTTGTATTTTTCTGAAAGCTTTATTTTGGCTTATTTTATGATATGCTATCAAAAAGAGAATATATTCATCATCATAAAATCTGCCAAAAATTTGTAAACATTTTTCACAGTATAGTTGGAATGCAGTCATTACTTTCTTCTCCAATTTACCCTTTGAATTAAAAATTGAAATTTGTGTGTAGAAAAAAAATTGGTTTATACTATTCATTTATTTAATCTATAAACATGCATCAAGTGCTCATTATTGTGGCAGCAGCGCAGGACTGTTGTAAGGGATTGAAGGATTGAAAACTAGCACTTAGAGGAAAGGATGAGTCCATGAGGTCACTGGCTGAGAAAGAGCCTTCAGTTAGGTCCAGTAAGGGTCCAGCATACCAAGATCCCTCAAAGTTCCCAGTTCTTTAGTAACTTTAACTGGTTAGAATAGTTGCAATGAAACATAGAATTCAGTTTTATGTCAGATCTCCCAGGGAAGAGCCTCTGTAAGTGGGGGAATTTTCCCTTAAAGTCTGGGAGCAAGCATGAAGTTCCAAAGAAGAGACTGAGAGGCAAAGATAATAGCAAGTGTAAAAGACCAAAGGCAAGAGCATGGATATTTTTTCCTTTCAAAATGTCCTTTTAGTCCATAAAAATAGGCTTGTAATAGTGAGCTTTGAATAAGGCAGTCTGCTTCCATTTGCTTCAACAAATATCTACTGAGTAGCATCATGCTGAAGAGGACCTCCTCCCAGGAGCAAGGCAAGCTCAGTACAAAAGAGGTTGGGTACGCGGGAATCAAAGGCAGAAACTGGGTGTAAAAGTGGCCAGAGGCCTCGCTTTAGCCAGGGAACGGCCATCCATATTCCACGTGAGGATGGATTAGACCCTAATTGTACATCTGTCACACAGAAGGTCCATAAACCAGATCACTATAAGAAATTTTTACACATCAACTAAGAAATGTTCTGTTTCCCCAACTCTTCTCCGTCCCTAACATGGCAGTTTCTCTGTACCTAATCCTGGAGGAGCCACAAATAGCAGCTGGCAGGTGAAGGAGATGAAAGGAGAAATTCAGTAGCTAATCATGCCTCCACTGCCCAGTACAAGCTTCTCTGCCTTGAGGGCTCGTGAGCTTGGAGGGGAGCAGTTTAATTTAACAGGATTTTAAATTTATACTTGATTGGACTAAAATTTTAATATCCAGAACAAGAGGTTATTTATTAACCGAGAATGACAAGAGAGGCTGGGGGACCAGCTAGAGAGATGCTCAGAGCAGAGAAAGAATACACAGATTGACTCCGGAGGGCACCGGGAACTTTGAGGCCAGCTCATTGATTAGACACGTTTCGTTTTTGTCTAACTGGCGTCAGGGGTCCAGACCACGTGACGCAGCTGCGTGCATCGCCAGATCCCACGGGAAGGCGCCCGGTGCAGCAGTGCACTTGTATTCTGCAGGGAGACCCACAGCACCCCAAATACAGTGATTACATGTGGCCATGCTATTCTCTGGCAAGAACCTAAGAAAGGGAAGCAAGTTTGGAGGGGAAACTAAGATGCTATGTATGCAAATAAGAAGATAAAAGAATGGAATAATAAGAGACTATACTAGGAAGACCTGTATGTCTTCCTAGTTATAGAAGACCATTCAAATCTGGATCTAACTTCCTTTGTCATACTAATTTCTCCTTCCTGTCATGTTCCTGCCACCATGAATCTCTCCCTTGTGCCTGAACATGCCAGGTTCCTTTCCAGCAGTCCATGTCCAGTTCATTCCTTAGCTTGGAATGACTTCTCCTTCAACCTGTTTATGTCACTGCCACTTCCGCCTTGAACGTCTGGGTTAAATGTCAACCCTTCACTGAAAGTGTCCTTATCTCCTTCAGGCTGAGTTGGACATTCTGGATTCGGCCTTCTCTGAGTTGTTATTCTTTGTCTAGCTCAGTGCAGGAGCACTTCCCCTATTGCATCCCAGCTATTTGTCAGCCTGCTTATCTTCTCCACTAAACTCTGAGTTGTTTGGAGATAACTCTCTGTCTTAACTTTTTTTTTTTAATCTCCAGAATATGGTATAGTTCCTCATACATATTAGGCGATCAGAGGTATTTATTTAGTTAATTGACAATGATCAATAGGCATTTAATGACAGGATAAGGGAGAAATTATACTGGTTTATGTCATTGTTAAGTACCAAACTCCTTTTATTTATTAATTTTCTCGAGGACTTGCAACCACAGAAATAAAGAGGGGGTTTCCAGTCCAGAGTTAGACAGTGGAGCTGAACCTTTCTCCTGCTGTCCTTCCCATTACTGAAGACTTCTTTCAGGCAGCCCAGCTAGAGCTGGAGCAAGGATTTAGTAAGGACATGACTAGCTGTCAACTCACAACTCAGTAAGGCTCTAGCCCATAAAAGGGGTGGACTAGATGGCTACAGATGCAGAAATCATAAAGATGCCAAGCTGAGGGCAAGGCCTCCTGGTGAATAACTGAAGACCAGCTGCTCTGCAAGTCATACTTCAGTTGTGGAGCAGGTGCTTTATATGCAAAGTCTTAATTATGGTCCCCCAAAATCTTCAGTTTTCTAACCTTTCTCTTTAGAGGAATGCTAACTTCATCTTCTGCCTGTACTATCTTCCCTCATCTATAGAATTTATCTTTTTTATCATTGCTTTATTTTCCTTCAAAATAAAACACTTTTTCTCAAAGGTTACAGGTGCTTCAGCTCAGAGATGCAGGTTTGTAGACTATTTTACACTAGCTTGGATGTTTTGGGGACTGAGTCACATTTTTCTGGATTTGTAAGAACACACTTGCTTTCTAAGCTTCCTCCAGATTCCTGTCTTCTGTGATTCTGAGGGGAAAAAATTGCATGTTCTTAAAATTAGAAAACATTTTCTTAAGACATACAGTTTTTTCCCTTAAAGAGACTTGCTATTTGTTTTTAGTATTTTAAATCACAAAATTAGAGTAATTTATATATAGTTTTATTTCTGACAGTTTGATATAATTTTATTTTCATAGCTTAAAATTTATGTTAAAATGGTTACACAATAGTGTAAGAGTAATTAAACTCCATGGAGATGACTTGTAATTGTCCAAATTTCTTCAAAATTGTCTTCATAAAGAGTGCTTTGGAATATTTATCTAATGACATAATATGCAACCTATAACTTTTAAACTGCACCATGACAACAAAATGCAATACACTCAGTCCAAAAATCAAAAGACCATCTGAACATACAATTCCTTTCCTTTAGAGAACTGGAATCTCATAAACAGAAAGATGAAAAATTTCTTTGGACATTAGGAGATGGGATGTGTTGTAATAGGAACATGGCCGATTTTAAGCAGTGGAAAATATTCACTGACATTTCAGTAACCCATTTAAGGCTTTTAAATATTGATAGATGTGATGGGCTGTCTTTGCACTAATGTCTCTGGTCCTTGGGCTTAAATAACAAGTTGTTATAGCCTTATGCACATAAAACCTCAAATATTTTGAAATTAATTGCTACTTATATTAATAGCCACAATTTTCTGTATGTATCTGATACTATGTAATTTTGAAACCATAATGTGATAAATAATATATACAATGTAGTTATATACATAATTATATGTCATATATAATCTATAAATAATGAGATAAATGTGTCATTTTTATTTCATCAGTAAGGAGAATGAGTCTCAGAACAACAGTAAATTTCCTATAATTATGCAGTTGGCAAGTTGCAGAGTAAAAAGCCCTATGCTTCAAATTCCCGTTTGTACCCTTTATCTACACCAAATTGCTTTGAAAGAGTAATATTGTTATTTTTTACTTTAGGAGATTTACCTGCTGACAATTCTTAAAAGGTTTTTTAAAAAATAAATTATTTCTATGGGTTTTGGCATTTGACACTGTGGAATTTAAATGTTGGTTTCTAAATTACTTGTTGAATGAACTTATTTGGCCTCTCTGGGACTCATTTTCCTTGTATGTGAAATGTTGGGAGCATATACTTTGCAGTTATTGTGAGGATTGAATGCAGTAGTGAATGCAAAGTACTTATTCCATGACTTGTCACATAGTAAGATTCTAATACGAGGTAACTATCATTGTCTCGGGTTGGCATTTGAAATTTTCCATTAACAATAAAGCATGCTTTGGAATTTCGTTCCTCTCTTAAATAGCACTGTGCATTTAAAAAATAATCTTTCAAATTTAATAAAAACCCTCATAGAATAGTATTAAGTATCAGCCCCAGAATAAAATTCAACTAAGATAATATAGCTTATTAATTGCTTAGAATATGTTAACTTGTGGGATTTGGACTATCTAAACTGGTCAAATTAGAATCTTTGCAATGACAGCAAAGATCCTGTATAGTTTGATCAAGAATTCCTCCTGAAAAATCAAAAGCATATCAGTTTGGGTTGCTATGCCCATTGGCTATCAATTTAGATTTTGCCAACTCATTATTAGTGTTCTTCCAAAATTTTTAATAATTCCTCCCCCTAAATAAGTATCCTCTGGAAAGGGGGAGGTAGGGCCATGTACACTGGTCTAGTGCCATCTGTTCTAGTACCAGATACATCAGCAGTATAATTACTGCTGGAAATATGAAAAATCACACTTATATTTCCATTAAAACAACTGACTTCTGAGTTTGTCCTCATTGTTTTAGTGGCTGGAAGAATATTGGATGATATGTGGATAAATTCCTATATAAGATCAAAAAGCACTATTTTTATGTGTTAAATTATTTTTTACCATCTTCATTACCATTGAAGGAACATAATTCTAAGGAGGGTTGGATATAAATTATGCACTGAAGAAGCTATGTGATGGGCATTTATCACCTGTACCTGCCCAGGATTAGCATTCATTTCCAGCTTTCTAGTAGTTATGTCACATGGTTGTGTGTGTGTGTGTGTGTGTGTGTGTGTGTGTGTGTGGTGGGCAGCATCCATTTTCAGGCCTGTGGTTTGTGGTTTGTGTAAGGATACTCTCATTATCCAGGGATGGGAGTGAAGCTGTAGAGCTGTAGCCTGGGCTGTGAATGTTTTATTTTTTTAGACAAAATGTTTTATCATGGGAAAGATATGTACCTGGATCCAGTACAGTAAGATGTTATTCTCTGATTTCTATTAAAACTATCTGGGGAAGACACAAATCATTTTTTTCCATCAAAATTGCCAAGCTTTTAAGATGTGAGCCTGGGAGGACTGCCAGAATCCAGCTAGCTGCTGCAAGGAAATGATGTGCCTAAGAATTCAGCCCTCATGGAAAATATCAGAGCCAAGAGATAGATTCTAACCAATGTCTTTTGAGTACCTGGATCAAGTTACACCTGAGTTGCCTCCTGCTAGAGGTAATCTGGGGCAGTAAATCCCTTTTTTTTAAAAGCAAGTTTAAGTTCAGTTTCAGTGAGTCATTTTCAACTCAAAGAGAGCCACCAAATAGATTGGTAGAAGTAAAGTGTTGCAAGTGACTCATTAAGAGTCTGTTGCTAAAGGCCCAAGAGCCTTGATTTGAGAACACCTATGGCTTTGTGTACTAGTTGTAAGAATGTAAACAGAAAAGAAATTTCTGCCAAATAAAAAAAAAATGGAGATTGCTAAACCACTAATATAATTCCCAGAGCATTCTCTCCAACCCATATCAGTAAGAGTTAGGCTGTTTTTGTCATGCATGTTTTTAGTGATGGGAATTATTTATATTTGGCCATAGCATATACTACAAGCCAGTAATCACTGTATGTATTTTTCCCCTTACCCATTTAAAAATTGTATTATGATTTATACTTTCCCCTTAATCATTGTATATTGTGTGTACTATTATTACATTTATCACTTAGCCATTGGTTGCATGACATGAAGATCTATGGTTATGAATTGCATCACTGTGAGAAAAGGATCCAGAGCTAGATTCAGTAAGGGAACATGAATTTGTGTTCTCTCATTTTGGACATGGCTGAAGGATGTCTTTAACTGTATGTGTTCAGGCTGTGCTTTAATAGGTGGGAGAATTTCCATAATCAGGTGTTTGGGGAAACTCACTTTGCTAACCCATGAGCTAAATGAATTTGAGTTTTGCCCACTATGTGGAATGTGTAGGACATAAAAAAAGAAAGAGAGAGAACCAAGAGGATGAACTGGGACAAGGGAAAGGCCCACTCCGAGGAGCTGCCTGGGGAAGAACAGGCAGCCCAGGAAGGAACTCTGTGGGCAATATGGGGGAGCCTGATGCCTCCTGCTGCTTTTCGTGAGGTTTTGCTTTATGGCTTGTGATGTATACTTTTTTCCTGACCATGTGACTGTGTGTAATATTTCCTTTTTACACTAATACCTGAAGAGTAGATTTGAATAAAATTCTGTTTTTAAGATGATACCAATTCTCAGCTATACCTAAGCCCTGATTTTAAAAAGGTGCCTACTTAGAATGTAATTGCACCTGTCTCCATTGTAAAGTCATTTTTCTTTCATTTCTTCACTCTCTTAGTAGTCTGTCAGAGGTAAAATGGCTATATGGACAAAATGGTCTAACAATGTATTTCTAAATGAAATGTCAAAGTAGTCTGAGATGACTTATGTATTTCTTCATCATTGTGTTCTCTCCCCTACCATTTTGAAAACACATCATTTCTTTCTTCTTCCTGGTGACTCTGCTGCTAGTGGGTATTTATAGGAGAAATTGAGAGGTAAGAAATATGTTTGATGTTGGAGCATTTAAGGAAACTTCAGCTAGAAGTATGATCTGATGAAAGAGTATAGCCTTTGGAACAACATAGAACTGTGTTCCATTCAGAGCCTACTCAGAGTTTGGCTATCCAATTTTAGGTAAGTTATTGATATCTCTAGACTCTAGTTTTAATCTATATAAAATGGGGATAAACAATGCTCATCTGACAGCTTGAGATCAAATACAAAATTATATAAAACTTCTAGCACATCAGGTCAACAAGAGATCAAGTTTTTGTCATTGTTAGAGTCACTGTTCAAGTGGCCAATATGGAACAGTCATCTTTACCTCTAAATTTATGACAGTACTGAGCCTCATAACAATTGGTAATATACATTAGGAAAACATGAACTGTGTTGCCTCTTGGTAAACAGAAGAATACTAAGTATAGTTCTAATCTATTTACATAAGGTATCGCACTAAATTTCCAAGTGATTCTATTGTTTTATCTGTTTTCCAGATGAGCAATCTGAAGTATTGAGGGTTTTAATAACTTATCTCTAGGCAGCAAAGCCAAGGTGAAAACCCAGATGATCTGAATCCTGAATAAATATTTGAATTACTCCTTCATGTGAATACTTAATATTTCTAAGCTTTCAGCTTCCGTGTCTGTCTGAAAAGGTGGATACTGATAACACTCCCCTCACAGTACATGGGATGAGATGATCATCAGTGAGACAATGCATATAAATAGCTTAGAACAGCACCTGCCACATAATAAACACTCATTAGATGCTGACATGTGTTAGAATTTGGATCCATTGCTCACTTGTTATATGACTTTGGACAATTTCCTTTATTTCTGTGAGGTCAGGTCCTCATCTGTAAAGTGGGGATATTAACTGCTACTGTGGAGACTGAAGGAGCATCAACAGTTCACAGCTTTTATTAAGAGTAGTACCACTAAGGATTTTTTGGCTTGATTTATTTAATAAGGCGAACTTGAATAATAAAAACCAGTTGGTCCTTGCTGAAGAGATTTTGTATGGGATGGATAATGTCTGATGGCTATAATTTTAAAATGAGAAACTATTCTGGGATGGTATTTAAGACCTAATTTCCCAAATACAGATTCTAAAATTTTAAAAATGTATTTTCAGAAAATCAGCAATTACATTAAATAACTAATAAAACTAGTATTATAATTACTAGTAGTACCAGTTCACACTTTCCACATAAATGCCAGGTGCAATCTTGCTAACTTTCATCACTATCTGACAAGGATCTCCTTTCCTCTAGTTTCCACAAACACATTCCTCGTTTCCTTCTAAGCCTTCACAAGCAGTGCCTTTCACATCTGTATTTCTACCAGTTGTCTGCTTATGACAATGTAGGGATATTTCTCTCTACCATGCTCATTTTCTTCTGAGTCCTCACAAGCAGAGTTGCTAATATCTCTATTTTACTAAAACAGCGTGCTCAAGGCAGTCCAAGCTTTTTCTATCATGCTCCTCAAAATCTTCCAACATCTATTTCCATATTTTAAAGCTAATTCTACATTTTTAGGTATTTGTCACAGTAGCTTCTGATTTACAGGTACTTGAATCTGTATTAGTTTTCTACTGTGACCATAACAAATTGCCACAAACATAGTGTCTTAACATAAATTTAGGGTCTTACGGTTCTGTAGATTAGAAGTTCAACACTGGTTTCTTTGGGTTCAAGTCAAGGCATTGCTAGGACTGTGTTCTTTTCTGGAAGCTCTAGGGGAAAATCCATTTGCTCACCTTTTCCAGTTTCTAGAAGCCATTCACATGCCTGAATCACCACCTGTTCCTCATCTTCGAAGACAGAGGGTCCTTCATCCACTGCATCACTCTGATCTCATCCGTATCAGCTCTCCTCTGCCTCTCTCTTTTGTATCTCTTTTCTACATATAAGGACCCGTGTGATTATGTGGGACCCATCTGGGTAATCCAGGATGATCTTTGCATCTCTAGATTCTTAACACACTGTAAAGTTTCTTTTGCTAAGTAAGGTAAGGTCATATGTTCACAAGTCCCAGGATTCAGACAGAGAGATCTTTTGTGGGGGAGGGGAAGGGGAGTATTATTCTGCTTAACCACCAAACACAGATAGCTAACCTAAACACCGAAAGTACTTTCAAAATACATAAGAAAAGATGATGCCAAATATGGAAGAATTAGTGGAGTTGATCATGTAAAAATTAAAAACAGTCTGTTTTTTCTCCATAGTAGTAAAATTTAACCTGGGCACATGGCTGCTTAACTAAAGACTACATTTCTCCCCTTGAAGCTTGGTGTGGCTATGTGAGTGCATGTAGTCAATGGTATCTGTAAGAGGTAGTGACTTGCGTCCCTCCCATGGTATCTTTAATACTCTACAGACAAGCTGCCTGCCCAGCAGCTCCTCCTTTTTCCTTCCCAAGTTCTGAGATAGGGATGTGCCCACTGGTCAGCTTTGACCGTGGATGCAAGGAAGGTGCTTCTAAGGCAAGTGTTGGCAAACTTTCCAAAATTGACCAGATAGTAAATATTTTAAGTTTTGTGGGCTATATGTGACATGCATGATCAATTATAGAAGTCTTAATATGATATGCTCAGATTCTTTGTTTCAACTATCAACACTTCTAGTGTAATGCAAATCAGGCCTAGACAATGTGTAATAAGTGGGCAGAGCTGTGTTTCATGGCATTTTTTTCTTGAGAACCGTTGTCAGGCCAGATGTGGTGGCTTGCTGACCCCTGCTTTAGGGGATAGAGGAGTAATCAGAGGAAGGAATCTGAATTTCTAAATAAGTATCCCACTAAACTGGACCATTGACATCAGGTACTGTTTTATGAGAGAGAATTTCACATCTGTATCCTTTAAGTCAATGTATTTTTGCACTCTGTCAAAGCTTCTTAAACTTTATCCTCACATCTAAATATATATGGATAGGCACACATCAAATAGGGTAAATGTTTGAAAACTGTCTGATAGTCAAGGATTACTATCCTGAATTAGGGAGTGCTCTTACAAATTGCTGAAAAAAAAATCAAATCTAATGGAAAAGCAGGCAGATGACAAGAAGAGGAGATTGGCTAAAAAGGAAATAGAAGTGAATACACATGAAGACAAGCAAATATAAATGAATCAAACGTTCAGCTATATAACAATGAAATGAAATTAAGCATGGGATACAAGTTCTCTCTTATCAATGTGGCAAGAGAAATTCATTTTATGCAATATGCAGTGTTTGAGAGGGTACGAGTGAACAAACTCTGACACCATTAAGGGAAGTATAAAATGTTAAACCTGTTTAAGAAAGATTTGACAGTGTATATTAAGACATTAAGAAATGTACAATTGCATTCCTTATAGGTTTATTCTAAGATGATCATAAATATGCCAGTATTATGCAAGGTGTACAAAACTGCATCATTTTATAGATTTAAGAGATAACATATTTCCAGCCCCAGACAATAACTTTAATAAATTACAGAATAGCATTGAGCTGGTGAAAATATTTTGAAGACTGTTAAACAACATGGAAAAATGTTTCGATATGCTGAATGAATAAAATGGCTATAAAGTATATATCTCAGATCATAATGTTGTTAAAGAAAGCATGTACACATGTTCCAAAGCGACAGCAAGAATAGTTATCATTAGGTGCCCAGGTAAGAAATAATTTTACTTCATCTGCCTTTCTATATTACCCAATGTTTCTATTATATTCTGAATTACCTTCAATATATGAAAATAATATATGACTCAATCATGAACAAATTAGAATACAAATTAAAAACTCAAAAATATTTTCAACCCCTTAACTAATTTGTTCCAAAAGCATTTATTCTATATTCATTATGTATCGAGCACTCTCTCAGATATACTAATAAACAGGAGAAAATCCCTTCCCTAAGGAAGTTCATTTTCTGGGCGTACGGATAGTCAACAAGTAAATAAATGAATTCTGAAGATAATTACAGAGAATAAAAATTGCTATGAAGGAAATAAACAAGGCTCTGGTGAATTTTAGGTTGAATCCTGAAGGATGAGAAAGCCAGGGTGTGGAATGGCTTTTTGGCACAAAAAAACAGGTGCGAAACCCAGCAGCAGCAGAGCGTGGCAAATGCTAGGGGAATACATAGGCAGGCCCTGTGGAGCGCAGTGTAGGGTGCAAGAGGGTGCGAAGAGGTGGATGGGGCAGAAGAAGCCAAGGTGTGTAAATCTTGGTAAGGAGTTTGCTTTTTTTCCTATTTCAAAGGAAACTATTAATGGTATTTCAGCAGGGAAGTTACATCTATTCTTGAAAGAAATATTCTGTCATTGAGGACTGATATGCTTAAAATACAAAATGCATAGTAATGAATAAAAAACAAAAACAATAAATACTTTGGGAAAATGTCTGAAGAATGGGCAGAGAAAGAAATACAAATTAGTAAGAAACAGCAATGTTCACCTTTACTAGTAATCAAAACAACAAATTTAAATGATTTTTCACTATTAAATTAGCAAAGTTGAAGAAAAATTTAATATGTGTTAAGGACACTGTCAGATAGGCAGCAATAAAATAAATGATTGCTCTTAATCACTCTTGGCAAAGATGGGAACAGGATGCTGATCTAAGTGCTGTCTACAGTGAGTGTTTTTCTTTTTTTTTTTTTCCTGAAGAGGAATTACATGTAATTTTTGTACCATTCATATTTCTTGAAAACTCTTAGGAAACAAGTGCTAATGATTTTTGTCATTTTATAATCAGAAAAATGATTTTTGAAGTCCAAAACAAGTTCACCATAACATATAGGCTATCTTATATAGAAGAAATAATAAAGTTTAAAAAAGGTTTTGGAATTATATGTATATTTGGAATTGTATATGTATACACATATAGTTACAACCTGTTTTACCACTTTCAGGTTTCAGGACTTTGGACAAACCAATTTCTCTTAGATTTGGTGCCCTGATTTATAACACATGCAAAATAATACTTCATAGTACTCTTGTAAGGGTTATAGAACATATAAAATGAACATATATTGTGACTGTATTATGAAATATTATAACTACTACTACATATTACTGTTAAAGCTTCTAGGTATAATTAAAAAACAGCAACAGTTAGTTCTTACAATAATTTAGCTCTTAGATGTGATAGTCACTCTGCTTTTTACAAGCTTCCCTTCCTGCCATCATTTTATACTGACAGCAAACCAAGAAGGAACTGTTGTTATTCTTATCTCACAGATGAAAAAATGAGGCATAGAAAAGCAGTAAGCTAGTTGGCAAGTCCTGAATGATCCCAGAATCCAAATTCATAGTGACTCAGTGTGTTCAAGACATTTTGGCTCTCTTCATCTTTTACCTTTGCTATCCAGTTTATAGAAAAGCTTTCCTTTGTATGTAAGTGAGCTAGAATCTTTAGGCAGAAATAAAGCATCAGACATTCCCCTTAAGCCAACTGACAGATGGGCTGTGCCTGTGACAATTGTCTAGCATACATGTATGACTGTTTATTACTGTGATCCTCATTGTAGGGTATCTAAAGATGGGTAAGGCCTAATTCATCTTGCCTTTGAGGAATTTATATTCTAGTTACAAGCATGAGACAGAAATTTAGTTTGTACTATAAGAGGTACACAATGCACTGGGGGTGGGGCAGTGAACACTAATGCTGTAAGAATGCAGATAGACTTTCTGAAAGATGGAGCTTTTTAATAGTCCTTGGACTAAGAGTGCACAGGCAGATGAGAGAATGAAGCAGAGAATGAGCCATAAATGTGAAAATAGTAACATAGGTTGCCCATCTCTGACTGGAGTTTAGTAAACAATTTGTGTTTGAGATGCAACCAGTAGGTAAGGGCCAGGCTGTGGCGAGCTTTGAGTGCCTGTACTTGTTTTAACAGGCAGAGAACTTCTGAAAGTATTTTTACTTCAGAAAGATAACTCTGCCAGCTATAAGAAGAAACGAAAGACAGAAAGAACTGAAAGTCAAGATAGGATTCCAGGAGGAGAGTTTTGCAATAAGTAGGAAAGAGGTAATGACCAGGGGGTGAAGGGGATAAAAGGTAGATAGTTGACAGATAAGGGTATGGAAGAGAGTTATGGTGACTTTCAGGCTCTGGTAGAATGTGAGGATGCCTATCAAAAACTGAATCGCTAACAAAATAATCTTCAACCTCTAAGTATACCAATGTAAAGAGTATTATAGTAATCAGAGTAGAGAAACTTAAGACCATCTTCTACAGCCAAAATTTCAAAAAGTTGCCTTCCCTGATGGCAGGAAATAATATTTGCGTATTCAAATATCTCATTGTTCAATTCAACTGAAAATTCAACAATTATTTTCTCAAAGGCCTATGTTGAAACCTTTTAGTTAGAACTTCAAAAATGACTGGATAAAACAGGATAGGTCCAAGCCCAGAGATTTATTTGTCAAACTAGTTATTTTATAATTCTCAATTTTCTAGGGACTTATCTCACCCTAGAATATAAGCTAGCATTTACAATTATTGACATTATGTAATTTTGGCATAGCAGAATCCAGGGATTTGCAATTTTCTTTTTAACAGTAGTACTAATTAATTAATCCAATAGGAGCACTGGGTATGGATGTCGGGCCCACAGGACATCTGGAATGATTGGTCTGGTCCTGTGCATGCCTTTTTGGACTCTTATGATGATTCTTGAACATTTCTGATTAAGCATTTCAAAAGAGAGCTTCCAGGTGCTACATTATTAAAAGACTTGTTTTTTTCTGCCAAAGATTTTATTAAAAAGGGGTTCAAGTTGGGGTGCTAAAATTATCTCTGTAAAAAAAATGGGTTCAGCTAGGGCATAAATTTCATTTATGAAAGTATTAAAAAGCCAACAACTCCTACAAAACAATACTACAATTTTTATCAACTTTAACTGTACTCTTTAGAAGAAAATTAAATACAAATAAATACAGTGTCCCTTGATTTGCTATTGCAGTTCTTATTTCTAAACTAAATACATTTTAAAAGCACAAATAATACTGTAATCTAAAATTTCAAGTCCAAAAGCAAAGACAGAATTGACAAAATGATCTCTTATGCAAAGAACTGCCCTTTTTCACCATTTGGGGAAAATGGGCATATGCATGTGTACACACACACACACACACACACACACACACACATATAATATACATGCTTGACATACACAAATAGCTCAGTAGGCAAGGTCAGGCTTTCAAAATTACTCCAAGGAAATGGATTTATTCAGGCAAATCTATATATGAGTCTCTGTACACATACACCGTAAGACTGGTTATGAACTTAGTAAGACCATCTTGTTTACTTTTTTTTCCAGATTGCTTTCAGTACATGCTTTCTTTAGAACATTCTTAAAATTGAAGTATAAAGCAATAGTATTCGATATATAACACACAGTGGAGTTAAAATCATCACACTACCTCTCTTAAAATCTCATTTCTATTGGTAGCTTTTCCTAATTCTTCCCTCATTAATTCCTGCTTGGGCTTTTCAACACTTTTCCTACAAAGCAAATTTTCCTCATGTGGATTTTGAATTGTAGGTTCTTGGACTAACTGATGAGCTGTATTTATGACTACATTGTTTTTAGCTCCAAGGGTGTAGGGTTCCTTGGGCTTTGCTCTTTTATGGCAGAGCTGGAGCTGAAAAGCATCTTGAAAGCCATGGCGAAATTTCTCATTGAAGAAACCGTAGACAATGGGATTGATGCTGCTGTTGCAGAAGGCCAGCCAGTGTGCTAAAGGGTAGATGTAGATGTTGATGGCCTGCAGTTCACTGGGAGACAGGTGGGCATAGTCTGAGAGCATCATCAGAGTCCACAGGGGCAGCCAGGAGAGAATGAAGAGCAAGACCACTATCAGTAACATCTTAATGACCCTCTGCTTCTTCCTGGATACCACATGCCATTGCTCCTGGTTCTGGGTGCCTGTGCGGGGCACTGTCACCTTGAAGAGTGAAATTCCAATCCTTCCATACATGATGACAATGAGGGACAGTGGGGCCAGATAGATGTTGGCAAAGAGCACAGTGGTGTAGATCTTCCTCATTTCCTGATTTGGCCAGTCTTCCCGGCACCAGTAGATGGGGCTGGTTTTATTCTGAGAGTTGAGTCTCACTCGGTAATATTTTTCTTCTTGTACGTGCAACATTATGGCAGAGGGGGACATAATGGTGGTGGCCAGGACCCATATGATCACAATAATGACGGATGCTTTCTTGATACTGAGCTTTGGTTTAAAAGGGTGGACCACACACCGGAACCTACAATTAAAGGCAAATATAAATGAAGCACTGCCTCCTAACATCTGACTGAGTAGTGAAATAAATTTACTTAAGTAATTACTGTCTCCTGCATTCCCCTCAAACACATAGAGTTATCAGTAATAGGCATATATTGCCGTTTTCTGTAACTGATAGAAATTTCAACTCAAAATATGAACGAGTACCAGACACTGTATCAGAAACTATTAAATAATAAAAGTAACAGTGCTAACTAGCATATATTGAAAATGAACATTTAATATTGTGTTTCAGGTACCTTTCCACTGGTTTGCATCAATTGTTTAAGCCTCCCCATTGAAAAGGTGGGAAAACAGGCTTAGAAAAAGTTAAACAAAAAAAATCTCGTTCATAATTACACATGATTTTTACACAGGTAGTTTTGGCTCCAGGGCTCACATTCTTATACTTTCCTCCATGCCCTTCTGTGGTCGTTTCCCACATTATCTGTGTGTTTGTCAACTGGCTTTGACCGGTTGAATATTAGCAAGCATGACATGAGCAGAAGCATGAGTGGTTTCAGTCATAAGACACAGAGCAGGGGAACCACACAGGGGCACCCAGCCAGGCCACAGAGTCACGAGAACTATTAAAGCATTATTGTTTTAAGCCACTGAGTATTACGGTGATTTGTTTTACAGCTGTCAGAGCCTGAGAGTTTCAGTTGTGAGCCGTTTATGTGCCTTCCTAATATTTCGTGTCCTCTGGTGTGTGTGGAAACTCAACATCAGTTAGCCTGATTCATTTCACCGCTGTTTTGTTACTGGGCTTCTTGATGTTAGTATCGATAACTCGCCGTGTTAAATTATAAGATAATCATGCCATTATGCAACTGTAGAACATTTTATATTTTTGAAAGTACCTACTTAATCATCTTTGATTTTTGTGATGACTCCATGAAACTGAAATGATATGGAAATTATTATTTTCCTGACCTGCAGCTAAAGAAACTTAGAAGTTTAAGTGGCCCCACAGAAACTCCAAATTAATTTATCTGATATGTCTTCATGTACTAACTAGTCAACTTGAATCCTGACAACTCTGTTGTCCTTCTCTGGAACTCATTCACTGCATGTGTAAGGTCTTGTCTCTTAACCTGCAATTTGCTTCTAATCTTCTAATTAGTGAATCCTCCCATTTACTCCCCCTGAAATTCTGGGTAACTTCCCAGACACAATTCTAGGTATTTTGCTCCTTTTATAAACCCACTTTTGAGGCTTCAAATATTATTTTTTCATTAATTCATTCAACAAATATATATATGTATTCAGAGAGGCAAAGATGAACAAGATAGAAAATGCTCCCTGCCAGGACATAGTCAATGGAAACATTGTGTAATAATGCTAAAATCAAGCTAGAGCTTGGACCTGGCCAGTGCCTTAGTCAGGGTTTTCCAGGTTAAAAGAATCAGCAGGATGTATAAATATATAGGAACCTATTTATTATAAGGAATTGGCTGTGCAATGATAGAGTTTGGAAAAGTCCCAAGATCTGAATTTGGCAAATGGAGACCCAGGAGACCCAACGATACAGGCACAGTTCATGCACGAAGGACTGAGAGCCAGGAGGGCCCCCGCTGTGAGCTCTAGTCCACAAGCCAGAAGGCGCAAGACCCAGAAGAGCTGATTTTTTAGTTTGAGTCTGAAGGTGGGAAAAGACTGATGTCCCACCCAGCTCAAAAAGTCAGACAGGAGGAATTCTTTCTTACCTGCAGGAGGATCAGCCTTGTTTGTTCTGTTCAAGCCTTCAGCTGATTGGATAAGTGCTTCCCTTACTAGGGAGGACAATCTGTTTTACTTAGTCTACTGACTCAAATGTTAATCTCATCAAAAACAACCTTAGCATCACACCCAGCATAATGTTTGACCAAGTATCTGGGTATCCTGTGGCTCATTCAAGTTCACACATAAAATTAATCATCACAATCAATTAGGAAACAATTTTCAATATATCTCAAGCAACAAAGGATAGTGGCCTCATTCAGGACCATTTAGCACCCAGAGCTGATGGGACTTGACGGGTGATTAAATAGAGATTGAAGAGAGAAGGAAGATTTGAAGATAAATCTCAAGATTTTTCACATGAATTGGGCAGAATATACAGGTGTTTTGCTTGTTGTTGAATATACAGATGTTTTCCAGCAGGCATTTTGAACACAAATATGAAATTTAGGAGAAAGACTTAGTCTGGAGAAATTGGTTTGGGAGTTTTTTTGAAGTTTGGCTTCTTCCAACAGCTGACTCTGAGAACAGCATCCAAATGCAATTCATTAAGATAGAGATGAAGGTGTGATGGTTTTAAAACATGTCCAAGTTCTTTGACATTCCTTCCCAATTCTTTTCTATTTTCCTTGCATATGGGCTGGCCTTAGAAACTCCTCCTAATAAGTAGAATGCAGAAGTAATACTGCATAGCTTTCCCTGGCACTCTGTTAAGACACAGGCCTCTGGAGCCTTGGACTGATGTGTAAGAAGTCCAGCTCCCTTGAAATTGCCGTGCTGTAGAGCCCATGTCTTGGAGATCAAGGACCCAAGGAGCCCCAGTTCGATCTTCCCAGCATAAGTACCAATATGAGAGTGAGAGAGGCTTCAGCCCCAGCCTGGATTCTCCCCCACTGGTGCCAAGTGGAGCAGAAACAAGCCATACTTGCTGAATCTGTCCACATCAGAGAGTCATGTGCTTAATAAACATTGCTGTCATTTTAAGCCACTAAGTGGTTTGTTTGGGGAAATTACTAGTTATATAGCAATAGATAACTGTAGCTACAGAGAAATGATATATGGTTGGGAAGGCAAGTAGTAAAGGGTGTGAATGAAATCACAACAGATGACCATATTTTTATCACTTTTCAAAAGACATAAAACAATTACAGATACAGTTAAAATTCTCTTGGTAGAACTGCTCAATCCCATTCCTCTTTCCCTTTTCCCAGAAATCCTGAAGATGGTATATATCCCTGCTGTCAATTTTTTAATGTTTTTATGGTACTAGTCTGCATCTATAATATTTTAAATTTTATGTTGATGGCCTCATGTTTTATCTTTATGTAACTTCTTTTTTCAGATTGTATGCTTTTGAGATTTATGCATTTTGATAGACATTGACCTATTTCATTCATTTTAACCACTGTACAGTTATCCATTGAATAAATGTAGCAAAACTTTTTTGTTATTTTAAACTTACTTGGTTTCTTAAATGAAGATTAATGTTTATTTCTAAATTTCAGTTTAGGAGGCATGCTAGAAACAGTGAAAAAGGAATTTAGTGATATTAATACTAAATGTAATGTGGAAGTAAATATGACAAGCTCAAGATCCAAGAACAAAATAATAAGGATATTATAGATTTTTTATTCACTGTAAAGATGATATGTATAATCAAGGTATAGAATTTATTACATATATATGATTAAGGCATAGAATTTATTATAAATATTCACATCAAAAGAATTTTATAGTAGTCCTACTACTAGAATAAAATGAGTATTAGTAGTATAAACAAATAGTAGTATATAAAAAAGAATTTAACATAATAACATATATAGGATGTAGTAATGCTGGAAATAATTAGCTCCTAAATTCTATAAAACATCTTTAGTTTACTTGGTTTGCAAAGGGAATAGAATTCCTTATTATGGTTAGCATATGTTTAAATTCTATTCCCTTTGCAAACCAAGTAAACTACAGCTACATGGTGGGTTCTCGGAAGTAGATTAAAACATTATAAATAATGATGGAAATGATAGATTTTTATTAAAAATAGAATCTGCCAGTTGTGTTTTGATGTCAACAATTCCACTGCATTTCATGTTTTTTAAAACTAGCTTGCTAGATTGGTTGTTGATGGGTTGTTTCCTTTTTAGATCAGTTTCTTCACTGAACGAGATACCTTGCATGTCATTGTTCAGTTTCCCTCTTCATTCCATTGTCACTGTCTTAATAGATGTATGCATCCTCTCCCATTTGAGTTACAAAAGGTTATTAACTGCTCTTCCATGCTCTAATCTTATACAACTCCAAATGATTTCTATGTACTTCTCTAACATGAAAATAGTAATTATGCCCTTGTTTGAAAGATTTCAGTAGCTCCCTCTTGTCCTCAGGAAGAAGTTTAAACTTCTTAAAATGGAAGATAAGCCCATACAAAATCCACTCCTTGCCTCTTTTGATGGCTTAATGTGCCAATCCACCCTCCCATGTTCCAGCTTCCAGAACTATGAGAAGTACATTTCTCTTGAGTCAGCCATGCAGTCTGTGCTATCTAATTACAGCTGCCTGGATTGACTAAGACAGACATGTATCATCCCTAGTTATTTAATTTTAAAATACAGAAATTTCAATAGTTTTATTTTCTTATTATTGAGCCATCAGTAGATATTTACTGTGTTCTTAAAGGGGTTAGTATCAGGGATACAGTTTTGGGAAGATACACCCAAATTCAGATTACACATTTTTCTCTGGTTAGGTGGATTAATTGCAGACATGCCCACTTGTCTTGATTCCAATGTTGGTGCTAACTTACCTGTCCACTGCTATTGCAACTAAAGTAAAGACTGAAGCTGCAACTGATATTCCCTGGACCAATCCACTGATCTTGCACATTGTGCTTCCAAATGGCCATCCTGAGAGGGAAATGAAACAGTCAGACTAGGAAATAATCATATTTTTAAAACATCTCACTGAAGATATGAATACAAAGGTGTGAAGTCAAGACTGATGCAATTTTTTCTAAATGATAGTAAGGTAATAGTGTTTCCCAGTATTTTCACAAATATATCTAGAGCTGTTTTTCAGCATACTAATAATAAAGGGAAAGCCTGAATAGTAGTTACTGCATTCTAGGGCACTGTCATAAGTCCTTTGCAAATGTTAACATATCTAATCCCCACAACAAGCTTTTGAATTCTTTATTATTCTCCTCACAATTTAGACAAGGTAACAGAGACACAAATGTCATAAATCTTGCCACAAACATATAACACTAATTTATAATTATGTATAATATTAATATATGATATATATAATATCTAATATGCAACACTTGATATAAGCCACTTGATACATAACAGTTATTTAGTATACTCAGGATTTGAACCCTTGGTAATAGGGTTCCAGGGTCCAAACCATTAACACTTATGCAATAATGCCCTTTAAGTGAATAAAACAAACAGAATATTGGTTTTCTAATTTGGAAATAAACCCCTTAAATTATAAGGAATCAGGAGTTACATGTAGAATAAAGTTAATATAATAAAATAAATATAAAAATAGGTAATATTTATGTGTAGTGTAGTAAGACAATATACCTCAGAAGCACTTTACTGAGGCCCTTACTCCTATTCATATATTGAAGCCTTGACTATCCAATGTGATGGTATTTAGGGTGAGCCTTTGGGAATTAACTGGACTTAAATTGGGCCATGAGGTGGGTAACAGAATAATAGGAGTAGGACCCTTATAAGAAGTGCAAGAGAGAGAGAGAGAGGTTTCCATGCACCAAGGAAAGACGACATGAGCACACAGCAAGAAGAGAGCTATCAACCAGCCAGGAAAAGGGCCTCACCAAGAACCTGGGCATGCTGGGCCAGATCTAGGACTTACAGCCTTCAGAATAGTGAAACAATAGATGTCTATTGTTTAAACCACCCAAACTATGGTATTTTATTATAGCAGCCTATGCTAAAACATACTTTGAGTATGAAGAACACTTTGCATGCACAAAAGCAGTCTATTGGAACTACTTCCTAACTGAATTTCAGTCACTAGAACGTTTATAAAGAAATTAGTAAGTGTATTTGCAATAGAGCTACTCTTAGCAGTCTAATGTTCTAAACACCCAACTGCTATTATAGGAAAGTAACAATGTTCTCCCACTAGCAAATATTCTAGTTTCCTAAAATATTAATGCTACATATTTTTCCAATGTTTAAAATTTCTTTTAAATGATATGCTGCAATCTATCTATCTGTTTATTTATTTATTATTTTGGTATCATTAATCTACAATTACATGAGGAGCATTATATTTACTGCAATTTATTTTTTAAAAATATTCTTACCTAATTCAAAATATTGCCAATAATCTAAATAATCCAAGTATATTATTAAAAAAACACATTTTGTCACCTATCCAAACCATCTTAAGATACATGTTTGAGTGACTCAACTGAATAGAAACCAAAAGAGCATGTCTCTCAAGTCCTAAAGTTTGTTTCGTTATTGTAGTATTACTTTTCAACTATGCAGAAAGTATGGATAGCAATTGGTTGGAAGTGGAAGAATTAGCCCATGATTTATCTCGTCTCCTTCACCAAACTCTGCTGAAGTGACAAACAGGATAAAAGAACATAAATCCACAGAAACTGCGGAGTCAGATACTACTGAAGTGGGCAAAACAACATGATTGGCTGAATTATGTATAAATGCAGTCAGATGCCATTGGCTCTTCCCCAGGCCAGCAGAGAAATGGAAATTACTCTCTGAGGAAGTAGAAACTCAGGGGCTGTAGAATGTGAGTCACCAGCTGCAGATGGAGTGGGTACCTCGATGATGCAGAAGGATTAAGCAAAAGTATACAGTGTGCATGCAATACTGTTGGCCCAGAGACCCACGCAGCTCTGGAATGCAGCAGCCAGCCTTATATCCTTATGGCAGTAGATCAGAGGATTTTCTTTTGGGGAAAGTGATCCCTTCAGGAACACTGGCATGCAGATGTTGGCAGTTGTGGATTTCCCAATGAATAGCCCAGACCTCAAACCCCAGGCATGCAGAGAGGTTCAAGGGCCACAGAGTGACTCACTCTGGAACATCATCAGCTAAGTAGAAGTTGACATTAGGAAAACTTTACATATAAAAGAAAGGGACTAAAGCAAATAGGAATAAACTTAGAAGAAAAGAATATGAATCAAGAAGATGAAAAATAAAAAGCAAAATATTGTTACTAATAACCTCAGAGACAGAACACATTTTATCCATGAAACATATGTGATAGTATAAGGAACATGCAGAATATAAAAGTAGGTCAAAGAATTTAAAATATGGTAATAGAAATGAAGAACTCAACATTAAGTCTGGAAGAGAAAGATGAGAAAATCTTTGAAATAAGGAACAGAAAATGGAAGAGAAACATCTAAATAAATATATAAAGAACTCATATACCTTTACACCAGAAAACCAAATAACCCGATTAAAAAATGGGGAGAGGACCTGAACAGATATTTTTCCAACAGAGAAATACAGATGCTCAACAGACATATGAAAAGATGCTCCACATTGTTAATCATCAGGGAAATGCAAATCAAAACTACAATGAGATATCACCTCACACCAGTTAGAATGGCCACTATCCAAAAGACAGTAAATAAGTTTTGGTGAGGATGTAGAGAAAAGGGAACGTTCTTACACTGTTGGTTGGAAAATAAGTTGGTGCTGACTTTTGGAAAGCAGTATGGAAGCTCCTCAAAAAACTAAAAATAGAAATGCCATTTGA
The DNA here is from genome assembly GCF_030020395.1 of Manis pentadactyla. Classification (NCBI taxonomy): domain Eukaryota; kingdom Metazoa; phylum Chordata; class Mammalia; order Pholidota; family Manidae; genus Manis; species Manis pentadactyla. The sequence goes on along the minus strand of NC_080023.1, from coordinate 58,965,712 downwards.
CCCAGTAGTTCCACTTCTCGGGGTTTACCCAAAGAAAACAAAATCTCTAATTTGAAAAGATACATGCACCCATATGTTATTATTGCATTATTTATAATAGCCAAGATATGGAAGCAACCTAAGTGTCCATCAGTAGATGAATGGATGAAGAAGAGGTGGTACATACACACTGGAATATTATTCAGCCATAAAAAGAAAGAAATCCTACTATTTGTAACAAAATGGATGGACCTAGAGGGTATTATGCTCAGTGAAATGTTCAGGAGAAAGACAAACACCATACGATTTCACTTACATGTGGAATCTAAAGACAAAGCAAAATGAACAAAACAGCAGTAGACTCATGGACACTGAAAGTGACTGGTGGTTACCATGGGGAGGGGTTGGGATAGTTGGGTGTGGAGTGTGAGGGGGACAAAGGGGCACAATAATTCTCAATAATAATAAAAGTTAGTCATGGGGATGGTAGTACAGCATAGAGTATAGTCAATGATTCTTTAACATCTTTGTATGTTGACAGTAACTGCACTAGTTGGGGTGAGGATTTAATAATGTGGGTAACTGGTGAACCACTGTATTGTATACTTTGAACTAATATAAGATTATATATCAACAATAATTCAATTAAAAAAAATATGAATAAAGGGGCAACCCAGAACCTCCAATCTCTGATTAATACAAGTTGAAGAAAGGAAAATTGAAAAGAATTCTACAAAAACACTCCCCAGGATTGAAGGCATCATTTACTGATTGAAAGAACCTAGTTTGTGTCCAGCACAATCAATGAAAAATAGTAAGACTTATCCAAAGCATAATTCCTGAAATTCAGAACACTGGGGATAGAGAACCCTAATAGCTTTTTTTTTTTTTCTTTTTTTTTTAATAATTATTTTTTATTGAAGGGTAGTTGACACACAGTATTACATTACATGAGTTTCAAGTGTACAACACAGTGGTAGAACATTTATATACATAATTCTAGGTTCCAGCTATCACCCTACCAAGCTGTTACAATATCTTGACTATATTCCTTATGCTATACATTACATCCCGGTTACTAATTTATTTTACCATTGGAAGTCTGTCCTTTTTTTTTTTTTTTTTTTTTTTTTTTGTGAGGGCATCTCTCATATTTATTGATCAAATGGTTGTTAACGACAATAAAATTCTGTATAGGGGAGTCAATGCTCAATGCACAATCATTATTCCACCCCAAGCCTAATTTTTGTCAGTCTCCAATCTTCTGAGGCATAACAAACAAGTTTTTACATGTAGAACAAATTCTTACATAATGAATAAGTTACATAGTGAACAGTACAAGGGCAGTCATCACAGAAACTTTCGGTTTTGCTCATACATTATGAACTATAAACAGTCAGTTCAAATATGAATACTGATTTGGTTTTTATACTTGATTTATATGTGGATACCACATTTCTCTCTTTATTATTATTATTTTTAATAAAATGCTGAAGTGGTAGGTAGATACAAGATAAAGGTAGAAAACATAGTTTAGTGTTGTAAGAGAGCAAATGTAGATGATCAGGTGTGTGCCTGTAGACTATGTGTTAATCCAAGCTAGACCAGGGCAATAAAACATCCACGTATGCAGAAGATTTCTCTCAGAACGGGGGGGTGAGGTTCTAAGCCTCACCTCTGTTGATCCCCAATTTCTCACCTGATGGCCCCCCTGCGACTGTGCCTGTCTTAGGTTGTTCCTCCCTTGAGGAATCTTACCCGTCTCTGGCTAACCAGTCATCTTCCGGGGCCATACAGGGAAATGTGAAGTTGGTAAGTGAGAGAGAAGCCTTATTGTTTGAAAAAGTTAGCTTTTTACTTCTTTGCATATTTATGCCCTGTGGCTTCTATGCCCAGCATTTGTCTTGAGGTATCTTTACCACTTGGAAGAATTATGATACTCGGTAAATTTGATATGAGGCACGAATTCTATTTAAGGGTTGTAATTAGGAAGGAAGAAGAAAAGCTATAGAAGTAGCAGGCGGAAGAAAACATGGGAAGATTGATTATTTCTTTGATATATCTTCTTGTAGAGTAACTTCAGCATGTATAGGTTTTAAGCTACTACTTAAATTGCACACACACATTAACATAATAGGAGTATAGTTACATAACCAAAGCATATCTGTAATTACCAGCCATCTGCAGTGAAACCAAGAAAACCAGTTAGGCACCTTAGGCATTTGTGAAAACTTATCTATGATATGGTCGATATTGTCCAACTGAACTTGAACAGTCTGAGAGAAATCAGACAAATTAAAACAACCCATTCCTGGGGACTGTTCACATGCCATATGTTCTTTTAACAATAAATAGTTTGTAGTTGTAAGACTTTGGAGCGCTACAATTTGCACTTCTCCAAATTCTTGGTTGAGTTCCAACAGTATAGATCCAGTCCAATTTTGTTGTTTTACTGTATGCACAGGCCAGCTTAGATATCTCCGTCCTCATTCCCATGGCAGGTCCAGGAACCGGTGGGACGAGTGCATCCACAGCTGTAGCAGTGCGTGGATCTTTGTTGAGGTTTTTTGATGATCATCTTCTGGCATGAGTCTTCCAGAGGGTGCAGATGTTGGAAGTTCTTTTTCATATCATATCTTAGTTCATTTTCGGGGTAGCCCAATTAGGCTTTGATCCTCTGTATAAACACAAACAGACCCTTTGCCTACACTTTTATATGCCCTTTATACCCTTGTGTAGAACTCGTTGGAGGTTACCACACAGGAACTGCCCTTTTTTTTTTTTTTTTTTTTTTTTTGCTATCACTAATCTACACTTACATGACGAATAACTCTCCCCTATACCAGGTCTCCCCTATAAACCCCTTTACAGTCACTGTCCATCAGCATAGCAAAATGTTGTAGAATCACTACTTGCCTTCTCTGTGTTGTACAGCCCTCCCTTTTCTCCTACCCCCCATGCATGTTAATCTTAATACCCCCCTACTTCTCCCCCCCTTATCCCTCC